>NC_056739.1:407718417-407738417 GCF_019279795.1 Protopterus annectens
CAAACCATGCCTGTTTGTGCAGAAAATGCAACAGAAATATCTGTGTTTCATCAGAACTAGCTATTTAGAAACTGTTGTCTTTTCTTTGAATGTTTTCTGTCTAATTCTCTCTTGGTTGTCCATCTGACCTTGTAATTTCAACTTTCTTATACATGTATTCCTATACATACCTTTCAATATAGCACAGTGTGGAAAACAGTGGTGACACAACATTACTATTCAGATATCAAATCTTTGTGCATGAAACATTTCATATCAGTTTATCTCGTGTCTTACAGAGGCACTAATTTTTTCAGATGAGACTTGATTGTTTAATGCTTTCAGGGCTATAGTTGCTGTGCATAATCAGTACACATTTAATTTCATACAGTACCAAAGTAAACACAACCAGTCCAGGGTTTTGAATTTTATTGACAGGCAGTTGCAGTTTCATTTATATATAACCTATATGAGACTATTACTATAATATTGTCTGGTTTATTCAGTACAAACCCTACCCATTTTTAATACTGAAAGGTGACATTTTACTCATTTATATTTATTTGGTATGAATACTACAAGCTAGATTGTTACTCACCGGCCTTGTGACACAGCCTTAGCAGCCTGGTTGCATGGGCTTCCTGGCTCACAGCTCGCTCAGCTGGACCTGTAAAGAAGATAGAGAAACATTTATGCATACCTGTCAATCACATACACAGGCTGGACTTTGGTAAGCAGTTATTGATATTAATACTTTCACATGCCTGGGACATTACTCTGCCATGCATCTTGGATCCACTGGTTCAAGAGTTCCCTCTTCCACCACTTCAAGTCAGCAAAGTGGTCCCAGACCTGGTCACTAGTATGAGGGATGCCAGTGGCACTGGTGAGATCACAGGTGAGACTTTCCCAGGCCTCCACTTTGTATTGATAGCCCTGGTACTGGTCCTGTAGCAGTCTCATATCATGGGTTTTTATGAGGAGTCCTACCATGACCCTGGACTCCTGTGCCCCAGCACTGCACACAAAATTGCACACCCTCTCCAACACCAACCATAGTGCCTACAATGGGGGAACTACAACCAGTTATGATCTACATTCCTGCCTGCGAGGTTTAAATACAGCTGATTTCCCACCCTTTGCTATGATTGGATGGTTTTAAATATGCTAAGCTAAGCTAAGCACCAGGCAAACCCACTTAGCTGGTATAAGCATTGCTTAGAGGGGCAGATGCTAAGCACTGCTTACCAGTGCACAAATCCGCTAGGCTACGCTAATTCTTGTTTAGAATTTACATTTAAGCAATGCTTAAAATGGCTAAGCATATCTGAGCATAAGTTAGCATTGTTCTACTTTTTTTTTACAGGCTATCAGCATTGTGGGGTTGATTCCTCATAAATTATATATTATGATATATATGTCTACCTTCCATAACATCCCCCTATGTGCTTTCATTACAATACATTCTTTTGTGGCTATGCTGTATGGGGCACTTGTGTTTTTATGGGGGTTTCACATCTGTACTACATTGACACCTCACATTTGGACCTGCTACACTACCCTGGTTAATAAATATATATATTATTCACTATCTACTGATAAAATATATTTTCGTGCTTTTTTAACAGATACAAACGAATAAAGGGAATGGGACCTCAAACCGCAAATGCCTGCTTGCTAAGTGAAAGCTGTAACCACTACACTATTGAACTTTGCACTGTTTTGGCCATATATTTGTGTTTAGCTCATTGGGATGTGTAAGCTAGGCTGAGCATAGCTGCGCAACATGCACTCCAGCTCAGTTACACTTAAACTTTATTGCAGACAGAAAAAGAAATACATATGTGTTTTATTTTTATTTACTGTAGGGGGTTGCACATTGCTTTCTGCTCCATTATCTGTGTATTGCTCTTACAAACTTAGAAAGTTGATAGAATAAATAGATTTTGCATTAGCTTAATGTATTGGTCCCGTGGAGTCAGGGAGGTACACATTTTAGGAGGAACACACCAAAATATATGAGCCAACTATCTGTACATATTTCAAAAATAGTTGTGAGGTAAGCTCCATGGACATATCTTTCAGCTGTACAGATTTTCACAGAATGTCCAGATTTTTGTTTAAATAATGACAAACATTTATGTTTAATACTCTACATCCTTCAGAAAATTCATGCTAATGCAAAGCCTATCATTCTATCAAATTTCTAAGTTTGTAAGAGCAATATTTACAATCTGTCCCTATTTGTCTCCTCATCATTTTAGGCTTTGTCCAGATTTTTTGCTCTAAGAGGTTGAGAGGTATGTCCATGGACACTAACAGGTGTCTGCAGACACTTTTGCTGCTTTTGTATTGCCATATGGCAACTCTGGAGTGCAGGGGGCATTTATATTGTAAGAGCACTGCTTACACTGTGCTTATACTCAGTCCCGTGTCCATGTAGGAATACAGCAGCACGCCTTCATGCACATGCAAGGCACGTTGCTGTTCTCTGTGGACCCAGGACACTCCATGTAAGAATAACTCTATTCTTTCATGGAACATTGCTGAATCCTGGGGTACATTTATACAAAATAAAGGCAACTATTACAGTATAAAAGATGCTTATGCATTAGCAGATGTGGAACAATGAGCATTTGAGGAGATGTATTAGTGGGTTTGTCTAACATATAATAGATCATGCTTAGAAATTCCAAGAAATGGAAGTGAGGGAAGGAACTATGTAGGGTAGAAAGGAAATATTAATATTGCAGTTAAGTGGGGTGTCAAGCAAGTTTGGAGACAGATTTATATATAAGACTATATCATAAGGTTTATACTAAAGGTGTAAAGGTGGACAGAGAGCAGTGTCACAAAGTTAAGTGTATAGCTGGGAAATGGAAATGGTCTGACAAATTAGCAAGCTGAAGATAACAGTGATATCTATCCTGGAGATGTGCTTGAGCAGATCCATTGATTTGAAGTATTAGTTGTGTTTTAAATAAATTTGTATTCTGAATGGATTTCAGTGGTAGTGTTTCCATAGTTTAGGCTCACTGGTTGAATACAGAGTTACCTGCAGTACTGCAAGATTTGATTACAGTGATTAATGTTTTGTTTTCTTCTAGGGTCTAACATTTATGGAGGGAATAGTGTTGAATTAAGTTGTTAAGGGCTGGGCAATTTTCCAGCTTATAGAGAAGTCTGTCTATTATAGTTAGCTGAGAAAGAGCTAGGTGATGTGTATACCTCTCAACCTCTTAGTGCAAGAAATCTGGACAAAGTGTGTCAAAATGGGGGACAATGGGAAAAAACAGGCACATATTTTAAATATTGCTCATAAACTTAGAAAGTTGCTAGAGTAACAGAGTTTGGTTCAGCATACATTTTCTCAAGGATATGAGGTCTGAAACTGAAATGTATGTCATTATTTACTGACATAAATCCACAGATCATCACAGTGATTTACCAGAAAAATGAAAAATGTATGTGGAACAGAACAAAAATATGAGCCAAACATCTGGACATTCTTTGAAAATCTGGGCAGCTGAGAGGTATGAGTGATATTTTTAACCAGTTCAATTTTCTGATGGCTGCTCTATTGTTATAGTTTACTGCAAGTTTTACAAGTTTATTATAACATTGCTCAAGTTTAGACAATTGTGAGAAATGAAGGTTACTGAAGATTGGGCATACAGAACAGCATACAGCAAACATTACCCATGCTATGGGCCAAAAAATTATGTTTTCAATAGACTGAAAAAAGGAGGAAGAAATTCATACCAAAATGTTTTAGGTCCCTAGAAGTAAAACTAGCCCACACCTAGTCATTAAGAGGTCACCAGGGAATAGTTAAAACAAAGACAAGATTATTAAGCTGCTTTTATTTGTGAGGTGTAATAAAAAATAGAAAAACCTCTAATTGCTTCCTCAAATAACAGAACATTGCACCTTATTCTACATATAAAAGTCATTATGCAAAGCTAATGCTAAAAGTATTGCTAGATAGCTAGTACTATTGTTCTCCAAGCTGAACTTTCCTAAAAACAAACTAACTAATGGTACTCCATTTATGCCATGAATATTGCACCAGTTATAGAACAGCATTGAAGTTAAACAGCTGAAAACATTACTGTATCACTCATAGATGGATGGGTTAGTGGAAGAATTTAATAAAACACTGAAATCCATGTTAAGGAAAGTTGATGCAGATGGGAAAAAATAGGACCAGTTGATACCATGCTTAATGCTTGCAATCAGAGAGATATCGCACACCTTAATTGGTTTTACCCCATTTGAGCTTCTGAATGGCAACCAGTGGCGGCTCGTGCCATCGGACTGCAGGACTGCAGCTCCCCCCATTTGTGGAAGAAAGAAAAAGAACATGTTTACTAAAAATAAAAAATATTTATAAAAATATTTAATACTGGCTACTGTAAGTAAGACAGACTGACTCGCAAAGTCACGGAACTCAAACTGCGCATGCTTGTCGAGTTCCATTTTTTTTTTTTATTTCCTGACTCTAAATCTGCATCTCTGGACTGTAGTAAAATCAGTCCAGATTAAGGAGAATAGGCATCAGTGTGATGCCCAAACGTCTGTGTGGTTTAACCACACAGTGAAGTGGGAGGTGATCGGACTGCCACGTCCGCAGTCACGTATATGATGAGGACGGCTGGATGGCTACTGATTGGTTCTCGCTCTCTTCCCAAAAGAGAGCAAGAAACAAATCAGTACAACAGGCTAGCTAGCACGCACAGTAATTTCATTTGCTACTACTGACAGGTGTTAGTATTGTTGTTTTGCTGAAACAACTCGTGTGTTTGCTTTTTTGGGGGGGGGATTCCTTCGCTTGTGACTAGTTCATTCGAGCAGCGACTGAGAGGAAGTTACAGAGCATTGCTCTTGTCTTTGGCTATATCCCTTATCCACCACATTTTAATCAGTTTATCATTCATTGGAGATGGCCAGTCACTCATTTTGTTTTACTTTAAATTGAGGTAGGTGTCCGAGGCCAACTCCTCCTAATAGGACCTATAACTGCTCTGTTGTAGAATGATCAAATTAGAGGAAAAGGCTTTAGCATTCCTTAACACCATAAATTATTACTACAAACCAGTGCAAGGTAGTGTATTCAAAGTTGTGGTGTTGTTGGGGTGCGGGTGAGCATGTATTTCTTCAAACCACTGATTTTAATGTGTGTGGTATTTGTTAATTTGTTGTATTTAGTTAGTATTTGAATGTTTACTGGATTTATTTCCAATGTATTAAGTTTCAATGTAGTTTGCATCATTGATAAAGAACCAGCCATCAAGTAACTCCTTAGCCTGGAGACAATAAGGGTCCACCCTCAAAAAAGTGACCTCATTCTGAGAATGTGAAACCAGACACTCAAGCCATTGAGATGAGGTTATTCTCAGGAGCTGTAGATCAGAAAGCATACCCTTGTGTTGAGTCAGAGCTGTCCACCCCTGGATGACCAAGCTGATAGTGGTCATTCACTCCTATCCCCCTGGCAAGCTCCTACAAGTATCTGAGCTGCTAGCTGAACTTGAGTTTTTGTTATGCCTTCAAGGTTTGATTCTTCTACATTGTGGAGCTGGGCTACGTTTCAGAGTTTGATGGTAGATAAGGAGTGCATGATCAACATAGTCTGCCTGTTTCTTCCAGTGAAGCAGAAAAGCTGTAGTTCCTTTTTATCTAACATCTCACTTTTTAACATATTTCCCAGGGAGAATGACTGAATGAGAGAACATAGGAAGGTAAGCAGCTTACAGGATGCTGGCTTCTGCCAGCTGACCAGGAGTGGTCTAATAGCTTCAGTGTCCAGAAATACAGCTGGAGCCTGTTATTCACACCAAGGGCAGTGGGCATAGTTTCATCCACTACTGTAACACTGAACATTTTACATCTAGAACAGTGACCCATCTCTCAGATCACAGAATACAGAAGTATGATTGAAATGACTAGGTGTGTTCTTCCATATCTATAATGGGAGAGCAGAATGTGATTAGTAAAATGGGAATTTATAACATTTTTTCTAAGCTAACGATATACATGTTACTTTGTAATAAAACTGATTACATATTGATTACGATCTCTATATCTCTTTCCATCTTGGTAAACACTGATTGCTGTACCGTTGTGTAAAGTTTACATGAAACTTACAAAGAGCACCAATAGCTTGTTTCTGACATCAGTGTAGTCACTGTAGTGTTTAAAATGTGTCCCTAGTTTTTGAGCTTTTGTCACCCCCCTCCCCCCCCCAATAAATTTTGGCTTTTTCCAGATTTCTTGTGCTTCAAAGTTGAGAAATACAGTTGAGTGTCGAGTGGATTTTACAAGGATCTGAGAACTTGAAGAGAAGTTTAATTCCACTTATGCTGAGTCTGCTTGTGTTGTTACTATCACAACAGGTAGTGTACTTGCTTTTGATGCAGAAGGCTGTGGGTTCTACACCCACAATATATTGATTCATTGGTGATAGTGTACTGTGTTGTACTTTAAAAGGGGGTGGATTCTGCAGTCCTTAGAATGTTAGAATGTCCTCTTTGGCAGAGATACCTAGTAACGATGAACCTGTTATCAGTTTGCCCTCCCATTCCCAATTGCAATATTACTAGCTTATCATTTTTAATGTAACATAGGCGATGTATTCCTCAATGGCAACAGACACTTTATTTGTAGATGAAACAATGAAATATAAAGTTTTTTGTTAGCATCAACCTTTTCATTAGTTACAGATCTCTTTAATGTGGAATTATTTAGATGACTTTTACTTCTGCAGAGATTGTGCATATTTACTGATACTGGTGGATTGTAGAAGTCTGGGTAGACTTTTATGATGCAAATGTTCTGAACTGGGCAGTTTTGTTATTATTGGTGCATGCATTTTGTTTCACTGTTTACTGGAAAAAATGTTCAAAACAATACATTTAAAACGTCGTCTAACAGCTGTACTGTATTATACAAGGAATATAATTTAATACAATCAGGAAGGTGTATCACAGAACACATGTATGTTTCCTATGCAAGGAGCCTATGATTTGAAAACAGCCTAAAGTTAATCTTTATCTGCCACTGGCCAGATGTATTTTCTTTGAATGTGGATTTCAATGATGTTTGAATGAATGCAAGTTTCAAGGGCAAAGAAGTTTTAATGCTAAGTCTATTTTCATTGTGAAAATGCATTGTTTTTTTCAGCAGGTGTCTATTAGTGTTTGTGTTGTAAAATGTAAAATAAAACATTTAAATGAAATCCAAATCATCGTAGAAGTAAAGCAGTATGCAAAAAAATAAACCACAGTCAAGGATAATAGAAAAATAGCGTACACTCCTTTATTGTCCGCTTTCGTCAACAGACTTCATCAGATTAAAAAACATCTCTATAAACAAGGTATATATAACAATGCTAATCAGAAAATAATTGAATGATTAACTTAATTGATAATTAAAAACTGTTTAAAAAGACAGAATCAAGAAAAAACAGAAATAATGTCAGCATTCTTATTAACAGACAAACTTCTGTATTTTAAGAAACATTTTACGTTTATAGTATCATTCAAGCCCGGAGGTATATCTGATTTCAATTTAATCTGCCATAAAGTCTCACGTTGTTCCAAATAATTTTTAAAATCCCCCCCTCTAAGATCGGGATGTACAACTTCTAAGACTGAAAAAACAAATTTCTTAAAAACAGAACAACTAACTGAATGCCTGAACAAAGCATTGGTGCCATCTTTCTGACGAATAGCGTATAGATGTTCCCTAATGCGCACTTTGAGGTGCCTGGTGGTCATCTCCACATAAAAAGCAGGACAACCAGAACATAAACTGATGTAAACAACACCTTTTGTGTTGCAATTCGCAAATGATGGCACGGCTATAATCTTCTGATAAGTATCAATGCTAATGTAAGGACCCTCAGAAATGTAACGACAAATGTTACATTGTTGGCAAGAATTCATTCCTTTTTTATCAGTAAGAATAGTAACCGAATTATTGTCATGAAACTCTAAAATTTTCTTTAAACTATTGTTGTTCCTTGAAACAAAAAAAGGTCTATCTCCCAACACCTTATGTAACTCCAAATTACCTCTGATAATCCTCCAGTTGTTTCTTAATATTTGCTGAATATGCTGGCTATCCAGTGTCATCTCAAGGGTACAAATCAAATTAGTGTTCATGTTATTGTTAGAAGAAACACTATCAGAATTCAGGTCTCTTGCAGTAGTATAATCTAACAACGGCTTGTAATCATTTGTATGTTTATTTTTAATTTCATCACTAACTTTTAATAAATCAGATTTGAAATATCCTCTGTCAACAAACAATTTGATAACAAATTCTAACTCATAAATAAAATCCATGTACTTAGAAGTCATGCGACTTGCTCTTATAAATTGCCCTCTAGGAATATTTTTGACAATATGTCTAGGGTGGTTGCTTGTGTAATGCAAATAACTGTTGTTAAATGTCTCTTTGCGAAAAATGCGACTGTGTATTCTATGATCCTCTGAATCCCACCAAAGAAACACATCTAAAAAATTAACTTCTAAACCAACGCAGTCTTTAGTAAATCTAAGATAAGTAGGGAATGAATTAATTTCTGAAAGAAATAAATTAGCAGTATGTAAATTGCCTTCAATGATAAAAAACAAATCATCAACATAACGGCAAAAAAAGGAAATGTGAAATTTCTTGTTTAAATGGGGTAAAAATTCGTACTCCCACCAAGCCATAACTAAATTGGCAAACGCTGGAGCAGCAGGAGACCCCATTGCAACTCCCCTCTTTTGCCTATAGTAAGTTTTGTCAAAAATAAAATAATTATTCTCTAAAATAATATCCAAAAAACCACAAATGGTGGATATAACACCTGTTGTAAATCCATAATTCTTTTTAGATAAAAGACAGCGTACAGCTTCAACACCTTCAAAATGGGGTATACAAGTATACAAAGATACTACATCAATTGTTAACATAATGTGTTTCTGATAGTCAAAGTCTCCACTCAACAGATATGTGTTTAACTTACTCAAAAAATGCCAAGAGTCTCTAACAAATGAGACTTCTTGTTTCAAACATGGTCCTAATACAGCATCAATGACAAGGGAAATGCCTTCAGTGACAGAATGAGGAGAGGAGACTATTGGTCTGATGGGAGGATCTGTCAAACATTTATGTGTTTTGGGAATCCCAAAAATGACCCCAATTCTAGGTTGTTGTATAGTACAAAAATCGCATAATTAATGTCACCAGACATTAAAAGCATCATATAAAAATGAATTAATGCCTTTCTGTTTCTGCAAAATTTGATGAAAACTAATGGTTTCATATTCTTCAGTATTATTTAAAATCTCACGCATCTTAAACTTGTATGCTTCTTGTTCCATAATAACTGCATTGCCACCCTTATCGCTTTTCATAAACCTAAGAGTTTTGCATAAACTTTTTAAATTATAAAGGGCTTTTGTTTCGTCAGAATTTAAATTGGAATGAGTATTTGGTCTAGTTTTAAACATGTGTTCTAAATCTTGAATACACAATTCCTCAAATACTCTGATGGTATGATGTAGTGAAGGAGAAAAAGAAGAAGGTTTAACTAAAATTTTGTTATTTACAGAAATGTCATTCATGATATAAAATAAATTTAACTTTCTTGTATATTTTTTGATTTCTACAACAGTGTTACTGTAATTGGCTCTAACACCAGGAACAAAATTCAGTCCATAACTTAAAATTTTTAACTCAATTTCATTAAAGCAATAATTGCTTATATTGACAAGGCCAAACTTATCACTAACACAATCTAGGTTTCGTCCCCCGAAGATCCTGAAGCAAGAAAAGTTCGGCTTCTTGTCAAAATAGACTGCTTGTTTCCCTGATTTGTCTTGTTGAAAAAAGTATGCACATTACAGTGTTTATGGTAAATGGGGTGGAATAGCCAAGTAATGGGACATTGGAATAGCTGCAGGGGGAGGCCCTATTCAACCATGATTTTGTGAGGGGGGAAGGGCGGCAAGCTCAGTCAGCCCAGGCTGAACTATATCTCTTAGCTGTCCAGGTTTTTGCAGAATGAATAGATTTTTCTTATTATTTTTGGTTTGTTCCTCATAAAATTTGTGGTTTTCTGGCAAATCATTTAGGAATGAAGTCACTAAATAATGACAGACATTGAGTTTCAGACTTCATACTCTTCAGAAAAATGCATGCTAAAACAAGATTGTTGTTCTGCAACTGTCTAAGTTTATACAAGGACAATTTTTGTACTGTCTGTATGTTCCTCCAATATATTTGCCTTGTCCAGATTTCCTGCGTTGAGGATGAGAGGTAGGTGCAAATAAAATCACTTTATAGAATTAAGTATATCCAAACCTCTCAACTTTCCTCGATTTTGGCTCATTATTCCATCAAACCATTATTCATTTTGCTAGTCATAGTTTTTGTATCATGGAATGGATTCCTTGGATGAACTGCCTTCTATTTTCCTCACCTATGCAGAGGGATGAGGTCCATAAGCTCCAGTCTGAGATGGTTATACTTAAAGGTGAAGTCACCCGGCTCATTGAGTTAATGAGCCAGTCTGAACGATGTTCTGATGAGCAGCAGGGTGGAATGACATCAAGACATTTGCCGACTGTGTGCTCAGCATCAGCTGCTGATTCTGTCCCTAATGGGCAAGTGAGTGGAGGAAACCAACGGCTTGGAACCTCTTTTTGAGAGGTTTCAGAGATCCTTAGAGGCAATACATCCACTGAAAATACTATATTAAGTGCCAGCAACAAAACGGAAGATGAATAGCTACTTTCTGGAGCTAAACCTAAATGAACGGTGCCTAAGAAAACATATGTTGTCACCAATAATGCTAATTAAAAAGGTACTGTGACTAAATCTAATGTAAATAATGTAATTGGTGCTAGTAAGGCAGGCAAATGTCAACGCGAAAGGGAAGAGTTTTTTTACAACAAATTTGACTTTGTCTTGTACTAATGGTTCAAGGAACACTAAGGTTGTTAGTGGACCTTGTGAAACATAAAAACTTTAAAAGGACTTATAAATGTGTTTGGAAAAAAGCTGGGTATTATTAAAGGAATACAGTTAGACAATATGTATTTAAAACATTGTCTTGAACTAAAGGTGGTACCCATGGGATTACGTTTTTTTTAAATGGCCCATGGGAATTGACTTAGGCGAAAAAATGTTAGAATGCAATGACTTATTTGATGGTTTTGGTTTTAGATTTATGGATTTCATTATCAAATGCAATGACGAGAAACTTAGTAAATTGTTTGTAGAAGTAGAAAAATTGAATGAGAACATTTTAAAAGATTTGCTGTTTGGAGAATGGGAAACCTATTCTATAAACAATATGAATGGGTGGATAAGAGTAGTACAAAACAATTTGACAGAAAATGTCGGAAAGTAAAGAGGGACCTGGAACAATATGCAGAAAAACAGGCATACAAATAGGATAAGTTAGATAATACCAGTGGTAGACAATTTAATAAAAAGACTGGTATTAATGACCATAGGAATTACTACAGGCCCCAAGAATATATGAATAGGAATAATTATAGGAAAGGCCATTTTTTAGAGAAGACACAACAGAAATGGCAGGGGGGAAAAGGGACGAGTTATGGGAATACGAACATATACACAGAAGGAGCCCACAGCCAAACAGAGAGAGGTACAACAACAATTAACAATACAAGGTGATGTGAACTTGGACATCATTCAACATAATGATGTAAACACAACAGAAATTGAAGGAGGGGACTAAGGACAAGTTATGGGAATACAAACATTGAATGGTGCATGACAGTTATCCAACTCCACAAAGGGGGGGGGGGGCACAACAGACCCCAGAAACTACCTCCTCATTAGCCTGATGAGCCTTGTCTGCAAGGCCATGGAATTTATCATCATGGAACTCATAAACAAAGACACTGGAGATCTCCAAACTCTTGACCCCACACAGTGTGGGTTTTTAAAAGGCAGATCATGTCTCCTAAACCTGACAGACTTCTTTGAAGTAGTCACTAAAGCCATAGATGAGGGTAAGGTGGTTTACACAGCCTATCTAGATCTTGCCAAGGCGTTCAACACCTTCCCCCACTCTGGAATTATAGATAAACTCACTAAACTTGGTATAAATTCCTATGTCACAAGATGGGTTGCCAACTGGCTTACTGACAGAACCCACACTGTGAAAGTAGCAGACTCCAAATCACACTTGAGTACCACAGGGTTCAGTCCTGGATCCTCTCCTGCTTGTTATCTACTTCTCTGAAGTACAGGCTAACACAGAAAGTCTTTGGCTAACTAAATTTGCAGATGACTGCAAACTAGGAGCCATAATCGAAACTCCTAATGATGTGGACATCCTAAAAAAGGGCCTCACTGAGACAGATGCCTGGTGTCAAAGACATGGTCTCAAGCTCAATGCCAAAAAGTGCATTGTCATCCCCTTTGGGAAAAACTCTGTACCCATGAACTACCACATAGGCGGTAGTCTACTTAACACCAAAAGAGTGATAAGAGACCTTGGGACACCGGTGGACAGTAGTCTCTCCTTTGATAATCACATCGCCACAGTGGTCAGTAAATACTTCTACGTGGCACACCTCATCACAAAAGGTTTCTCATCCAGAAAAAAAGAGGTAATTGTTCCCCTCTACTCATCACTCATTAGACCCATTATAGAGTACAACACCCCTTTTGGTATGTACCTCACAAGATATCTACAACAACTGGAAAGGCCACAAAAATACCTCACAAAGAGGATTACTGGCCTCAAACAGATGCCTTACGCAGACCGTCTCAAAACACTTCAGCTTTACTCTGTCACATATCGCCTACTCAGAGGCGATCTCTGCCTAACATACAAAGCTATGTCAAACCCAGAGCTGTTGGACATGCTGCACTTAAAGAAATCCCAATCCCTCTGAGCTACACGGTCTAGGGACGTATACCTTGTCACCACAATAAACATAACATGCTGGAGGGATAGATTCCTGTCCCAAAGACTTCCCATACTCTGGAACAGACTACCTATCTATGTCAAACAGAGCTCCTCATTAGCACTCTTCAAGAAAAATCTTGATGATTGGATGGTTAATAGGAAATTCACCCCAGGGATCACTTCTGTGGTTCTGCTTGACAGGGGCACAGGAAAATAATTTTCTTGGGTGGCGAAAGCCAGGGTACCTTTTTGGCTAGGCTTGTATAGGCCCTAGGGCCAATAGCCTAGTACCTACCTATGAACGTATGAACCTATACAATTTATTTATGGAGATTTTCATGTTTTTAATTACACCAATTTTAAACTTGACAATGATCATTTTTTTATTATTTTCACATGGGATGAAATATGTCCCCAGTATGAAATTAGACATAGTGGATAGCATTACAGAATTTAAGTTGTTTCTTCGGAAACTAAATTTGGGTTTACAATTTTATGGCAATGAAAATATTGTTCACAAGGATGAATTTAAAAAGAGAGTACGTATTTACCATTTATGAACAACACTTTAGCAGCCTTTGAGAAAGTAGTTATCGATGAAATATATAGGTACCATAAAAGTTGTAGTAAAACAAACATTAAATTTAATTTGAGCAAGGGGGAACATTTGGCTTTACAAGCTATATGCAGTGACAAAAACCCGTGAGTTATGAAACCGGATAAGGGTGGAGGTATAGTATCGTACGACAGTACTGACTATACTAATAAAATGCATAATATCCTCCTTAATTCTGGGAATTATGAAACTATTTCCTTTAATGAATTTAAAATAGGACATCATTGGATAGATCTATTTCTGGAAGAATTTTTATTAAATGATAGGACAGATCTAAATACGTACAAGTATTTGCATGTGGAATTTCATATTCTGGCCACCATTGTGGGTATCCCTAAGGTACACAAAGACCTTATGGACCCCCCCCCCTTTTGACTTATCATCTCAGGGAGTAAATCAAAAACTTTCCCTTATGGCACAGTCATAGATAGATGGCTTAAGCCAATATACAGGAAGGTGTTTACACATTGTGAGTGATTCATGGGACTTATTAGGGTGGTTAAAACAAGATTTGTGGAATGAGAATTTGATCTTTCTAACAATTGACGTAGTCGACCGCTTCTCAATTATTCCTAGAGAAGAAGGGATGATGAGATTTGGTAAAAGTATTCAGAAATATGCACAGTTATCCTGGGACAAGATTTTACTCATTCATGAATTCACTGACATAGTATTAAAGTATAATTTTATATTTTTCGAAGGTGAACACTATAGGCAAACTAGGGGAGTGGCAATGGGGGCCGCTTGTGCCCCCATATATGCTAATCTGGTACTTTTGAATTGGGAAGAAGAACATGTATTCAAAAGTAGTTTTTTTAAAAACATTAGCTGTTACATCCGTTATTTGGGCGATATTTTTATATCATGGAATGGTACCATGGATGAAGTTAAGAATTTTTTAAGTGAATTAAATACTATCAGCAATTGTTTCAAATTTACATATAATGCTAGTAAGACAGGTATTTCTTACTTGGATACATTTATTTATACTACTGCAGTAGGCTTTGAATCTAGAATTTATAGGAAAGATACTTTTAGTAACTCTTATTTGGAATTTTCAAGCTGTCACCCAGTGAGTCAAAAACGGAGTATATTCAAAGGTCAATGTATTAGGGCTGCACATATGACCTCAAATTATTCTGAAATGGTCAAGGAGCTGAAATATATTAGGGAGATGTTGAGTAAATGTGGATACCCAAGGCATTTAAAAAATGACATTAGTAATTATGTCCAGAATGAGTGGGGGAAAAATACAAACCCCTGCTAGGAGTGGGGTTAGGTAATGAGGGAAATGCTTGTGTGTCTGTTAATGAGACAACTGATGACAAATGTAGCAGTATTAACTACAAGAGAGCTTGCATTCTTATGTATGGCCCACACACTGGAGGTTTACAGAAAATAATAGGAAATAATTGGAACATATTAAACTGTGATGTTGGAGTGCAGGGGAAATTGGGGGACAAACCACACTTCGTTTACAAAATGAATTCAAACTTGAAGAAGTTGTGTGAATATGGAACATATAGTAGTAAATCCATGGTGACACATGGTGGAACTAAGGAGTGTGGAAATTTTAACCAATGTTTTGCTATTTTTGAAGATAATACCCTGACACTTAGTAATTCCAACAGTACACTGGTTAGGTTTAAAAAGGGCAATTGCAGGACACAGCATGTGATATATTTGGTGAAATGCGTAAAGTGCCCATGCTATTATGTAGGGAGAACTGACAGGTGCCTTAGGAATCGCATATACAACTACTACTATTGTATTCAGAAGAAGGATACAAAAAATGCACTATATAGGCATCTAGAAGCAAGCCCAAATTGTGACTTATTTAAATTTGCTATTTTGGAACAAGTTAAAGTAAACCCTAAGGGAGGGAACGTTAGGACTAAATTTGGTGAAAGTAAGATTAAATGGCAGATATTATTGAATGCAGCGGTATATTCAGGTATTAATGTAGTTATTTCCATTAAATCAGTTCTTGAAGCTAGGGTTTAATGCTATACAAAAATACACATGAATTATTATAAAGAAAATGTTTTTAATTTGCAACATGTTTTAATTTATTTATTTTAATATAGGAGTTTTATATGAAATAGCATTAGTTAGTATGAAATGTGATTAATATGAATTTTAGTGTGAGCACTTTAAATGTTTATTGGTGATTCTTGAGTTACTGCATTGATTGGTTCATGAACTGTATATAACCCAGCAGACAGAAGTATGTAGTGTTCTGAGGAAGTCTACACATTGTAGATGAAAGCGCTTAACCTATTTTAAGTTCTACAATAAAAGTGTTTTTTGCAGATTATTTCCTGTTCATGCTACTTTGTTTCTTTGATGGGACTGTGATACTAATAAAGCGAATAATTATAAAAATAAAAGTTTTATTTTGTTTGGCTGATCTCGGCCGTTTAAGCTAGGGCACTGGCGCACAAATAGGATTGTGCCGAAAATTAAAAAAAAATGTGAAAAGGCAATTTTAAGTGAAATCTGCATTTTATCATTATAGTTTGTGGCATACATAATCAATACCAGGGAACAGTGGTTGCTAAGGGGAAAGGCTGTGGTGTAGTGCAGTAACTAGGGATTAAGGCAGCAGGGTATGCTAGTAACAGAAATTTACTGAATCACAAAAAGAAGCTAAGTGCCAAACTGCACCTAACCGTGTAGGTGCCATAAAGCAGTGGTGTAAGCAGGAGGATCAGCAGACATGAAAAGGGGGTGTGTCATGCTTGGTGTAAGCACATTGGATCTCCACGGCTACCAGATAAGCTTAGTTCAGCACAGCTAAGCAATGGGGTGTGGCTGAGGCAGTATTAGTTTATTCCATGAAATGAAGAGTGTGTTCATGTCCATGGAAGGGCCATTTCTCTTTTACCTTTGCTAGATGGGTTTGCATGGTGCGCACTGGGTCTAAAACAAAACAAAACAAAAAAAATGGAAATAGCAGGACTGTTTACATTTGGGCACCGGGTTTGGATGGCACACCTCAGGGCTTAAAAGGGGTGGAAATGGGAAGGGAAAAAGTAAAATAAAAGGGAAATAGCAGAATACAAGCAATCGAGTACAAATAACATAGCTGGCAGATGGAATGCATCATAGTCAGCCAATCATACAGGCAGCATCTGCAGCACAACTATATAAACTATGCGAACACCTCAACAGTCTGTTTTTTCCTACAACGTCTGCACCATTGGTGTACATATGCGGGGGGTATTTTAACCAAAAATATGTTAGGGGATACCATTGTTTTGATCCATCAATATGTGCTAGAGGCTGAGTGCAGTGAGGAGGATAATGCTGACAACCACCACAAACCGAGGAGGACAAGAAGAGTGTTCAGACCCAGGGTAACGTACTAGGGGCTACAAGATCTGGAGATAGTAGAGTGCTACAGGGTGGACAGAGACATACTGCAGGAAATCATCAAGCTGGGTTGGCCTCAACTCAGACCCAGAGACAACAGAGGGAAACCCATCCCAGTGGATACCTAGGTATGTGTAGCCTTAAGAATACTAGAAACAGGTACTTTCCAAAGACCTACTGGGGACATCATGGGGGGGTCTCACAGGCATCCACATCCAAGGTACTCCACCAGTTCCTGGATGCCATGCTATCACATGCTGGTGAGCACATTTACTTCCCCAACACACGTGAGGAGAGGACCAGCAATATGCATCTCTTCCACCATGTAGCAGAATACCCAGAGGTACTGGCTGCAATAGACTGCAAGCACATCCACATCAAAGCACAACCCGGTGAACGAGGTAGGGTCTACATAAATCACAAGGGCTTCCCCTCCATCAATTGCAGGTCATGTGTAATGCCCAGGGCATTATCATGAATGTGTGTGCTGGCAGCCCTGGAAGCTATCATGAATCCCACATCTGGCATTCTTCACAGCTGTACCAGGCATTTGCCAGTGGGGACATCCCGTATGGTCATCTGGTGGGGGATGATGGCTATGCACTGGAGCTGTAGATGATGACACCCATCAGAAATGCAAACACACCCACTCAGGAATGCCATAATGAGGCACACACACAAACTAGGATCATTACAGAGCATGTGTTTGGGATGCTCAAATCACAGCTCCGCTGCCTTGACATATCTGGTGGAGCCTTGCAGTACACTCCAGCCACATGTGCACACATGTTCATAGTATCTGCCATGCTACACAATATGATCCTGTGGAAACAGCTGTAGCAGGAACAGCACGGGGAAGGGTCACACAGCCCCCCACCATTGCCAAGGTCCCCACAGACACAGAGGGACTCAGAAGAGGAAGCCCCTGAGCCTGCCCCCGTAGGCAGATGGAGGTGTGCCCAGTATGCCCAGGCCTTCTCAAAGAGGCAATGCATAGCACACACACACTGACACTGTAAGGACCCAAGGACTGACACCTGTCTCTGACTCGCACACACAGTAAAATGTATGACACACACATCACATTACCTGTAACTTACCATGTATAGGCAGTGTACTGTGTGCATCCAACATAAGCAGCCCTCAAGCACCATCCTCACAACTGCCACATGCACAAGGTTAGTCAGTCTTCTTAACAATAAATGAATGGATTACTATAATTTGGTAGCATATCTATGGTAATGCTGCATGCTTGCAAGGGAATAGGTTGGCCTACTGGGATAGCAGCAGACAACTGACAGCTATGTGGGACACCAGGAAATGTCTGGTCAATATTGGCTTCCTTACACTATGCAGTATCATTTAAGGTGACAAATCCCACTGCAGTATATGTAATGGGCCAACTAAGATGGTGTCATAGGTCACATGCATGGATGTCACTGTGGGGATCCCATACTCACCCTCAGACTCATGCACCAAGTCAGCTGTAAAAAAACATAAAGGAATGCGTGGCAAAGGCACACAAATGGTGACAATGATGGAATACCCCCCTACAGACTTACACAGTGATATCACAGCATTACTTGCTTTTGCAGTAAGACTCTGAAAAGTAAGAAGTCTGAAACTCAATTGTATGTTAGTACAATCCAACCTGTGGTCTCTAGTGATATGCCTCTATTCTCTAAGACAAGGCACAATACTATGGTAAATGGAACAAAAATGTAAAGCCAATATCAGCACAGTCTGTGCACATGTGTACTGTTGACAGGTGTGCCATCCCACACCTATATTCACATAGAAATGCAGGAACATGTACATTTGTAGGGTAATAGCAACAGAGCACACATTGTCAGGGCTGTCCCAATCAACATGGATCAGTTGTTGCATATCCACAATATGCAGGAGTAAATGAGCTATGCATATATGTGGGGAATACTGTCAGGATGTGGCCAGCAACTTATCATGGCTGTTGTGTTCTAGTGGCCTAGTTACAGTACTGTGGTAGACAGGGCCATGTTCCACGAAATGCATTGCCAACTATTTTGCATGTCAGCTACACCTACAGTGGAAGTTGTACACACTCTGTCCAGATGTCAATATCCATTACTGCTAGGAGGCTGGACGTGTCATGCACAGGCGGCCACACATATGAGCAGTACACTGGTTGGAGTAACCTACATAGTGCCTATCATACCTCACAACTGTACATACCTTTCACAGAATGTACACAGGTTTGCATCATATTTGTGGTGTCTTTACTCTGAAATAGTGGTTGTCTGGAAAATGATTGGCAAACCATGAAGGTCTAAAGTCAGCAAATGCTGATGGATTGTAGTATCTCAGACTTCATACCCTATAGAAAAATGCATGTTAATGCTAAATCTGTTATTTATCACCCTTGCAGGTTTGTAAGGACAGTAGTTACAATGGTCCATATATGAAGGCCTTTGTCACCCAATTACTCATGGCTATGTCCAGATGTCTGGCTCACATATGTAGAGAGGTATAGTGCCTTGTAGCACAACAGTGCATTCTGTCACTTACCATTTTCACCCCAGGGGAGTCCACTGGCTGGCAGCCTGGAAACGTATGAGTGACAGAACGTACTGCCTTGCTACAGATGGCCTGCATCAGTCTCACATGGCTTACAGGCCTCTGGCAAAGGCCCATGCCTCACCCATAATGCCTTTGTAGGGAATGTCATGGGTCCATACTACCAACATAACACAGTCAACAAAATGCAAATATAAGGCTATGCTGCTAAATGCTAGTAGCATACCTCTCAACCTCGTAGAGGAAGAAATCTGGACAAAGCCATACATTATGCTGGGATAAAGGCCCAACTATAGGGGCACATTTGAAATATTGCTCTCATAATGTTAGAAAGTTGATAGAATAACAGAGGGTGTGTGTAGTTGGATGGATGTCAAGCCTGTGAAGCCTGAAACTCTAATCTTCTGTCAGTAGACCCTGACTGCAACCGTGAATGATTTGCCACAAATGTGCTAGAAAACAACAATGTGAAGGGAAACCGACCAGATATATGAGGCATGAATCTGGATAATCTGTGAGAATCTGTACAGCTGA
>NC_056739.1:407743417-407755917 GCF_019279795.1 Protopterus annectens
TTCCACAATCAATAGAACATGCTGGCAGGACAGGTTCATAATCCAGGGACTGCCCACACTATGGAATAGACTTCACATACATGTCAAGCAGAGCACCTCACTGGCTCTTTTCAAGAGAAATCTGGATGAGTGGATGGGGAATAGAAATCCCACCCCAGGGATCACTCGAGTGCCTATACTCATTAGACACACTGGGGGCTACCGTCAGGTGGCACGATGCCAAGATATTCCCATAGACTATACTTGTAAAGGCTATACGGCCATTCACCTAGTACACTCCTATGAACTTATGGAGCTCAGTACTGGAAATGTGTGTGTGTTCATTATTGTGTATAAAAGTGTTTGTGAGTATTTAAACATGTGGGTGAAAGTAGTTTGAGGCCTTTCTCACCCAGTACACCTACCATTGTGATACCTTACAAGAGCTGGTGATGTTATTCACTATATAGGTACCTTGGGACACTCTTTACCCTATATGCTCCAGGATGCATGTGGTAACTGCATTACACTGTAGTACCAATGACTACATAGGTAAGGGTTCTAATCTGAGTCCTGGTAAGTCTGTATGTGTATAACTATTTGTAAGTGTGTATATTTAAAAGATACATCATTTTGAGGCCTCACACTCCCAGTACACTGCCCATTGCCATACTTTACAAGAGCTGGTGATGTTGTTTACCTTAAAAGAACTGTGGGACACTCTTCCCACTGTAATCTCCATGGTGCATGCAATAAATGCATAACACTGTATTAGCAATAACTAGATAGGTAGGGGGTTCTAATATCAGTCCTGCCAAATGTGTGTGTGTGTGTGTGTGTGTGTGTGTGTGTGTGTGTGTGTGTGTGTGTGTGTGCGTGCGTGTGTGTGTGTGTGTGTGTGTGTGTGTGTGTGTGTGTGTGTGTGTGTGTGTGTGTGTGTGTGTGCACAGGAACTATTTCCTGTGTATGTGTCTGAGTGAGAACTCTATCCATGGGGGGGTTTACATTTTTAGGCCATACTACACCCAGTAAATGTCCCAAGGTCCACTTTACAAGGCCCGCTGTCCGCATCAACTATAGAGATATCTGTTGACACTCTTCAACCCAATAAGCCCATTGCTGCATGCAGGAACTATGTAACAGTATGGACTGACTAACAAGATAGGCAGGGCTACTAATCTCAGTCCTGGCAAATGTGTGTATGAGTGTACTTGTATGTATAAGTGTGTAAAACCATAGGTTCATATATTTTGGGTCCATTCTAACCCAGTAAAGCACCCATTGCCATACTGTACAAGGCCTGGTGATATTGTTCACCTTGGAATTACCTTGGGACTCTCTTCACCCTGTAAGCTTTGTGGTGCATGCGATAAATGCATAACACTTTATTAGCAATAACTAGATAGGTAAGGGTGCTAATCTCATTCCTGGCAAATGTGCATGTAAGAACAGTTTTGTGTGTGTGTGTGTGTGTGTGTGTGTGTGTGTGTGTGTGTGTGTGTGTGTGTGTGTGTGTGTGTGTGTGTGTGTGTGTGTGTGTGTGTGTGTGTGTGTGTGTGTGTGTGTGTGTGTGTGTGTGTGTGTGTGTGTGTGTGTGTGTGTGTGTGTCTGTGGATTAAAGATTTTGAGCCTCTTCACACCCAGTAGATTTGCCATTGCCCTACTTTAGCAGTCCTGCTGTCAGTCACATTAAAAGTCCCTTTGGGCAACCTACATCCCTACAAGCTCTGTGGTGCATGTGATAATTGCTTAACACTATAGAACAAATAACTAGATAGATAGGGGTTCTAATCTCAGTCCTGGCATAGGTAAAAGTGTGTGTGTGTTTGTGCGTGTCTGTTGGTTAAAGGTTTTGAGCCCATTCACACTCAGTACACTTCCCATTCATTGCCCTACTTTAGCAGCCCTGCTGATGTCAGTCATCTTAGAAGTACCTTTGGGCAGTCTGTAGCCCTACAAGCTCTGTGGTATGTGGGATAATTATGTAACACTATAGAACAAATAACTAGATAGATAGGGGTTCTCATCTCACTGCTGGCAAATGCAAAAGTGTGTGTGTTTTTGTGTCTGTAGGTTAAAGGTTTTGAATCTGTTCACACTCAGTACACTTCCCATTGCCCTACTTTAGCAGTCCTGCTAATGTCAGTCACCTTAGAAGTACCTTTGGGCAGCCTGAAGCCCTGCAACCTCTGTGGCATGTGTGATAATTGTGTAACACTATAGTACAAATAACTAGTTAGGCAGGAGTTTTAATCTCATTTCTGGAAAATGTGTGTTTGTGTGTGTGATTGTGTATATGTGTAGGTTAAAGTATTTTGTGGTCTCTCTCACCCAGTACATTACCCATTGCCATACTTTACAAGGGCCAGTGATGTTCCTCACCTTAGAAGTACCTTGGGACACCCTTCACCCTATAAGCTCCGTGGCATGTGCAATAAATGCATTAAACCGTCGTATCAATAACTAGGTAGATATGGGTTCTAAAGTTCAGTCCTAGCAAGTGTGTGTGTGTTTGTGTGTGTGTGTGTGAACAGTATCCTGTGTGTTTGTGGGTGGAGGTGTGTTTGTCTGAGAACCATATCCATTGGGAGGTGTGTTTTGCAATTATTTGCTGTTGCCCACCCAGTACATATCTCATTGTCCACTTTACAAGACCTAGTGCTGTCATCCACTGTAGACGTAGCTATAGACACTCTGCAGCCCTATAAGCTCTGTGCCACATGTAATAACTATGTAACAGTATGGAATAAATAACAAGATAGGCGGCCTTTCTAATCCTTGGATACCCTTCCCCACTCAGGAATCCTAGACAAACACACTCAGCTAGGCATCAACCCCTATATCACTAGGTGGCTTGCAAATGGGCCCACAGATAGAACCCATGGTGTGAAAGCAGTGGACTCCATGTCAGACTGCTGACCAGTCATGAGTGGAGTCCCACAGGGTTTAGTCCTGAGTCCCCTCGTGTTAGGGATCTACACCACTGAAGTCAAGCCCAACATGAAGGGACTCTGGCTGACAATGTTCACAGATGACTGCAAGGTGGGTGCTATTATTACCTCCCCACGTGATGTTGACATCCTGCATAAAGGCCTCACTGAGACCTATGGCTGGTGTCAGAACCCTGGACCTTAGCTCAATGCCAGAAATTGTACCACCATCCCATTTTGGAAAAACATGGTTCCCATGAATTACTACATTGATGGTAGTCCACTGAACACTGAAGTAGTTACAAGATAACTGAGAACACAGGTTGACAGTGAGGTCTCTGTTGACCACCACAGTGCCACTGTGTTCAGAAGGTCCTTCTATGTATCACATCTCATTACTAAGGGTGTTGTATCCAGAAAGTAAGAGGTCATTGTGTCCCTCTACTCTCCCATCATTACGCCAATCAATGAGTACAATGGCCCATTTGCCATGTACCTCACTGGACACCTGCAACAACTGGAGAGGCTGCAAAACTACCTCACAAAGAGGATCCTAGGCTTTAAACACTTGCCCTGTATGGACAGACTCCAATAACTCCAACTATTCTCTGTCTCATATTGGCTGCTTAGAGGCGATCTCTGCCTGACTTACCAATCCATGTCTGACACAACTCTGTCAGGAAAGCAACATCTAAAGAACCCAATCCATCCACACCACATGCTCCAGAGACCTCAACCACATTTCCACAATCAATAGAACATGCTGGCAGGACAGGTTCATAATCCAGGGACTGCCCACACTATGGAATAGACTTCACATACATGTCAAGCAGAGCACCTCACTGGCTCTTTTCAAGAGAAATCTGGATGAGTGGATGGGGAATAGAAATCCCACCCCAGGGATCACTCGAGTGCCTATACTCATTAGACACACTGGGGGCTACCGTCAGGTGGCACGATGCCAAGGTATTCCCATAGACTATACTTGTAAAGGCTATACGGCCATTCACCTAGTACACTCCTATGAACTTATGGAGCTCAGTACTGGAAATGTGTGTGTGTTCATTATTGTGTATAAAATTGTTTGTGAGTATTTAAACATGTGGGTGAAAGTAGTTTGAGGCCTTTCTCACCCAGTACACCTACCATTGTGATACCTTACAAGAGCTGGTGATGTTATTCACTATATAGGTACCTTGGGACACTCTTTACCCTATATGCTCCAGGATGCATGCGGTAACTGCATTACACTGTAGTACCAATGACTACATAGGTAAGGGTTCTAATCTGAGTCCTGGTAAGTCTGTATGTGTATAACTATTTGTAAGTGTGTATATTTAAAAGATACATCATTTTGAGGCCTCACACTCCCAGTACACTGCCCATTGCCATACTTTACAAGAGCTGGTGATGTTGTTTACCTTAAAAGAACTGTGGGACACTCTTCCCACTGTAATCTCCATGGTGCATGCAATAAATGCATAACACTGTATTAGCAATAACTAGATAGGTAGGGGGTTCTAATATCAGTCCTGCCAAATGTGTGTGTGTGTGTGTGTGTGTGTGTGTGTGTGTGTGTGTGTGTGTGTGTGTGTGTGTGTGTGTGTGTGTGTGTGTGTGTGTGTGTGTGTGTGTGTGTGTGTGTGTGTGTGTGTGTGTGTGTGTGTGTGTGTGTGTGTGTGTGTGTGCACAGGAACTATTTCCTGTGTATGTGTCTGAGTGAGAACTCTATCCATGGGGGTTTACATTTTAGGCCATACTACACCCAGTAAATGTCCCAAGGTCCACTTTACAAGGCCCGCTGTCCGCATCAACTATAGAGATATCTGTTGACACTCTTCAACCCAATAAGCCCATTGCTGCATGCAGGAACTATGTAACAGTATGGACTGACTAACAAGATAGGCAGGGCTACTAATCTCAGTCCTGGCAAATGTGTGTATGAGTGTACTTGTATGTATAAGTGTGTAAAACCATAGGTTCATATATTTTGGGTCCATTCTAACCCAGTAAAGCACCCATTGCCATACTGTACAAGGCCTGGTGATATTGTTCACCTTGGAATTACCTTGGGACTCTCTTCACCCTGTAAGCTTTGTGGCGCATGCGATAAATGCATAACACTTTATTAGCAATAACTAGATAGGTAAGGGTGCTAATCTCATTCCTGGCAAATGTGCATGTAAGAACAGTTTTGTGTGTGTGTGTGTGTGTGTGTGTGTGTGTGTGTGTGTGTGTGTGTGTGTGTGTGTGTGTGTGTGTGTGTGTGTGTGTGTGTGTGTGTGTGTGTGTGTGTGTGTGTGTGTGTGTGTGTGTGTGTGTGTGTGTGTGTGAGAACTATATCCATTGGGTGGCCGTGGTTTACAATTTCAGGCCATGGTACTCCCAGTACACGTCCCAAGGTCCACATTATAAAGGCCGCTGTTCACATCCACTGTAGAGGTATTTGTGGACACTCTTTAGCCTTATAAGCCCCTGTGCCTTTTGCAACAGTTATGTAACAGTATGGAATGAATAACATGATAGGCAGGGCTGCTAATGTCAGTACTGGCAATTGTGTGTGCATTTGTGTGTATAGCAGTGTTTGTGAGTATGTAGACTCATAGGTGACAGTTTAATGAGTCCATCTACACCCAGTACACACCCCGTTGCCGTACCTCACAAGGGCACATGATGTTATTCACTTTACAGGTACCTTGGAACAGTCAACACACTATTAGTTCAGTGCCACCTGCGATAACTGCATGACACTGTAGTACCACTAACTAGATGGGTAGGGGTTCCAAAGCCAATACTGGCAAGTGTGATCCCATGCACGTGTGTGTGCGTGCGTGTGTGTATATGTGTGTGTGTGTGCGTGTGTGTGTGTGTGTGTGTGTGTGCGTGTGTGTATATGAGACTATGTGTGTGGGAACAGTATTCTCTGTGTGTTTGGTCAGCACAATATCCTCTGGGGATGTGGGTTTTACCAATCTGAGGTGTGTTCCACCCACTACACTTACCATTGTCCACTTCACAAGGGCTGCTGACATCAACCACCATAGACTTACCTGTATACACTCCTCAGCTCTATAAGCTTTGTGGCACATGCAATAACTGTTACACAGACCTGGTAAATGTGTACATATATAGCTGTGCCTCAGCTCTGACACAATCAATGTGTTACCACTCTACCATACCCCCCATTGCCAATTTCTGTAGAGCCACCTCTATTTGTCTGGTGTTGCATTCACTACATGCCTGTGCATCCATGACAGCCCAAAACATGCGTCTGGTGACACCTGCTATGGCACATGCAACAGAGGCTTGATAGGCAGCAGCCCTCCTCTGAGTACCCCTGCCCATCTGCCTGTGTGGGACCTCACCAGCATCTGGCTATGGCTAGTGGCTACACTCACACTTGCCATAGTCACCACATTAGCCTGTTCCATGCCACCACCTGCCAACTGTCCATTATCTATGACTGCTGGGGATGGGGTATGTGTGGGCATTGTGACTGTGTGTGGGGACATTGTGGATGACTGTGGGATGCCAACCAATTGCACAGATTCAGCCCCTGACAACACCACCTGTGTCCCACTATGACCACCATTATTGCCAGATTCTGCAGACGCACACACACACACACACACACACACACACACACACACACACACACACACACACACACACACACACATAGACACACACATAGACACATCCAGATGAGGTGGCACAAAGGCATTACCCAGACCTCATAATAGCCAACTGGTGACATTCATGACACAGTCAGACCACAACATACACACTCTGGACAGGCCCTCAACATCATGCAGTGCAGCCCTTTCCACTTAATGTTACTACTAATATACACCTCTGGGATACATGAATAGTGTTAGTAGGTGATGGGCCTTCACCTAGCACACACTGCAGTCATATACACATTATTGCTGTTCACCTGTATGGCACAGTGGCAACTCCTACAGAACATACCTCTCAACAGTACAGAGTTTTGTTGAATGTCTAGATGTGTGACTCATATTTTTGGTCTGTTCCTCATAAATCCTGTGTTTGTCTGACACATTACTGGGATGATCTGAGGATTGGTGCCACTAATTAATGACATAATTTGAGTTCCGCACTTCAAAACTTGCAGTAAATGTATGTTAAAACAAAACCGATTACTCTAACAACCTTATATGCTTGCAGTGGATATAATAAGTGTACACACCCCTGTTAACATACCAGGATTTTCTGATATATAACATGAGACAACATAAAGCATGTTATAACATTTCCCACCGTTAATGTGGCCTATAACCTGTGCAATCCAGTTTAAGAACAAAACACATTGGTTAGTGGTAACATATAGAAAATGAAATACATATAATAGGCTGGTTGCATGAGTGTGCACCCCCTTAAACTAATACTTTGTTAAAGTACATTTTGATTTAATTGCAGTAGTCAGTCCTCACGGGAAGGTGTCTATCAGCATGGCACATCTTGACTTAGCAATATTTGCACACTCTCTGCTTTCCAGAAGCCCTCCAACTCTGTCAGATTGTGAAGGCATCTCTTGTGCACAGCCCTCTTCAGGGCACCCCACAGGTTTGCTATTGAATGTAAGTGTGGACTCTGGCTGTGCCATTCCAAAACAGTGATAGTCTTCTGATGAAGCCATTCCTTTTCTGATTTGGATGCATGGTGTGGGTCATTGTCATGTAGAAATGTGAGATCCCTCTTCATCTACAACTTTCTACCAGACACATGAAGTTTTTGGGCAAAAAGGGACTGGTATTTGGAACTGTTCATAATCCCCTCCACTTTGGGTAAAGCCCCACTTCCACCTTATGAACAGCAACCCCAAAGCAGGACACTGCCATCACCATTACTGTGGGTATGGTGTTCCTTTGGTGATGCACAGTGTTGTTATTGTGCCAAACAAACCTTTTCAAATTGGGGTCAAACAGTGCAACCTTTGTCTCACTACACTATAACACATTTTCCCACATGCTTTAGGGAAACCTGATGTATTATTCTTAAGAATTCAGCCAGACCTGGATGTTGTTCTGCGTAAGAAAAGGCTTCCATCCTCCAACCCTACCCCATAGGTTGGACATGTGGAGATTGTTGTCACATGTAGTACACAACCAATACCTGCCAGAGATTCCTGAAAATCCTTTAGCTTTGCTGTAGGTCTCCTGGCAGCCTCCCTGACCATTTTGGGTCTTGTCTTTCAACACATTTGGAGGATTGTCCACTTCTTTGCAATGTCACTTAGGCCTCATTTTTTCACCACCTTTTGATGACTGTCGTCACTGTGTTTCATGGTATATACAATGCTGTGGAAATGTTTTTGTACCCTTCTCTGGGCTGATACCTTTTAACAATGACATCCCTTTGATGCTTTGTAAGCTCTATGTGAAATATGGCTGTTGCTGTAGTGGGCAACTGGGTAAATGTCAGGAAAATCCTAATAGGACAGCTGACCATTAGTTGGTGTTAATCAAAGAGTCTCTGTAATTGATGGCAGATGTGTACCCAAGAAGACGTACTGCTATAATTATATCAAAAGCTGCTTCAACACAGTATTAGCTTCAGCCCATGCACACTTATGCATCTAGCTTATTGTACATTTTTTATTTGTCATAATTGTTCCCTAACAGATCTGTTTGTTTTACACTTGAATTGTATAGGTTATAGGTCATATTAAAGGTTGGAAGAGTTTGGAAATGTTTTATAGTGGTCTCATTTTTGTATATCACAAATAGCTGGCATTTTAACAGGGGTGTGTACACCTTTTATATACACTGTATAAGACTAATTTTTACAATGTGTCCATAGTTTTGGGCCTTTGTCCCCCCATTTTGTCAGTCTTTGTCCAGATTTCTTGCAATAACAGGTTGTGAGGTATGCTACAGATATGATACATCTCCTGCAAATAGGCCCCTGTGATGACTATTGTGACACAATGCAGTTAACCCCACCATAAGTGAAAGTGAACATGCACATACCACAATATGGCTGAGAGTACCAGTTGTGTGCATGGTAACATGCATGACCTTAACATGCCTGAGGTACTGGTGAGCCACAACAGGACAATCCCATACTCACCGTCTTCAGGCTACTGTCTCACATCCAGACCAGAAGGACCTATGTAGTTGTGGGGGAGAGGTATTGTCATCAGACTCACATGTGGCATTGGTATAAGATGAATTCTACTTTTGCGCACATGTACAGTACAAGCTCTGACAGTACACAATTTGCTATCCTTCACCATAGATGTGGAAAAATCCGACTCACAAATGTAGTTTGACCTGACATATGCATCTAGATACTCTACAGAATCCAGTATGACTGTTACAGTGTTTAATTGATATGCACTGGGGCCTTACCTGGATGTTTCTCGCTTGTTGCCTGGGTACCACCCACCACCATGACTTGTGTTTCTTGGCTTGGCTGGTGTGTGGGGGCTGCCTGAAGGTTGGCAAGGAGCTCTTCTGTTGCCATAAGTGGGGCCTGTGTGGCAGGACCCCCACCTGTAGCAGTACGGTCCCTGGCCATGGCAGCAGCCCTTTGTCAGGCCCAACGTATCATGTCAGTTGCCTGATGCCTGACCTGAATGTATATGCGTCCATGGTGGTCCAAGTTGTTAACTCTGTGGACAAGGTCATCCCACAGGGTGGTCCACTCCTGCAGATTGTGTTGGCCATGTCCAAACATCACCCCATGGTGCTGGATGATGGCATCTGTGATGGTTGCATTTTTGGCTGCAGTATATGCTGGTTGTCTTTGCTGTTGCATGTCTCCTGGAAGACATAAACAGGGAAACACATCACAGGACCTCATACATTGGTCAAAGTTATTTACAGAACCTGCACATCGACATTGACTCTCATTAGCTACCACTTTCAACCACATGATACCCCTGTCATCTATCAGCACAATATGAACCAACATTGCACTCCTGGTCCTGATGTGTCATGTTCCCCACAATGAGGGCTAGTACATTGCATAACCCACAATTCATTATTCATCTTTGTGTAGAGGGATGACAATGGCCATCTACCTCACAGATAGGATGTAAGTGATGCTCAGGCGTTTCTTGCATACAGTGTTTAATGGAGCTGGGAGCATATGCCTGTTTTTATGTAGGATGCAAACAGGAATGTTATCAGCTCCCATAGCGACTTACTTTTCCTAACTTTGAATAGGCATTATGCACCTGCTCCCTGATGATAAGGGGATGGGTGTGGGTGCTGTGCAAATCCACTTATACTGATGATGGGACAGGGGGATGATCTTTGCCCTTAACCTCTCTGCAGAAGTTTGGCTGTTTGGCTATAGCTATGATGTGTGTGTATGTGGCATGACTGACCACCATTACAGGATGGGGTGGGTTGTTGCCTCTGAGATTGAACACATATGTGAAGATGGCCTTGTGATTGGCCTTGGTGGATGTGTCCAATTTGTACTCATAGTTAACCTTACAGTAATTCACTTGTGACCTTATATGCTCGTTCAGACAAAGGTCGACTTGCTTCCAAGTTGGTGCCTGCTCCTACTTGGCCCTGTACAGCCAATATAGTGACCAGTTATGTAGTTTGTCTATAGCTGCTGTCCAGCAAAGGGGGTTACTCTAACTTGGTGGAGGCAGGTTTTACAAGTGAGGTATTGCTGAGTCCATACAGCTTTGTAGGTGCTCATATAGCTGTTTGCAGTAGGCATGGACACAAGGTCATAACACAGTTGGGCACCTCTCCAATTTCAACCTGATAATTATGCTTATTCTATTCTAGTACCCATGTCTGTGTCAGGACATTGCAACAACCAGTAGCTGTGGAAATCTATGTCTGTTGGATGCACTGAAACTAAGATTACACATGTGTATAACATGTATAGCTTATTTACCTGACATTTTGCATCCCATGTCTGTTGTTATGAGGCTTCCAGGTACACAACTCATACATACATGTGCACAGGTAATACTTGAAATACATTTCTGTTCTATGTCAGTATGGCACACTTTATTTACACTATTGCTGCTCAGTCATACCTCTCATCCTGTTAGAGCAGGACATCTGAAGGATGCCACACATACATGGGGGGCAATGGCCCAAAATTAGTGACACTTTCTTATTATTGCTGTAACACACTTGTCATTTGATAGCACAGTAGCCTTTGCATTCACAGAAATACCCTGGAGGATGTCCGACACTAATTTGTTTGTTAGTATGTTCGAATGTCAGTCTTCACAGATTTGCCAATGATTTGCCAGACATGGCAGAACTCTATGAGTAAATGACTACATATGTGAGGCACACATATGGTCAGTGTGCATTGCATTGGACAGTTGAATGGTATGAGCTCAGTATATCACATACAGTTCAACACATGTTTGCAACAGTAGTTTACAATGCAAATACCCTGTATAGGTCTCTCAGATTTGTGAGACATACATGTATATCATAGTCGTATTCACAAGTAACATATGGATATCTATGACATCCCAGTAGCTGGCCTAACAGTGTCACAGTCAGTATTGTTCAACAGACACTCCAGTAGTAGTCATATGTGAGACATTCCTTCCTGGGATGACTCAGGGGCCTGAGCTGTGATCTATGTCACTGCAGACAGACCCAGATGCTATGGCCATAAGTGCTGATTAGCAAATATATCAGTACAGCAAGTCTTGTTGAGACATATTTGTTTAACATCCTATATCCCATTACTGCATACCCCCTACTCCATTCCATTACATGCTTACTTGTTTGACATACTTTTTTTGCCCAGGTATTGTTGGTTTGGATTCCAATTCCTGTTTTTGTTTCTGTCTCTGTCTCTGTCTCTCTCTCTCTCTCTCTCTCTCTCTCTCTCGCTCTGTCTCTCACTGTCAACCCATGTAGAGGTATAGACCTGTTTTGCATAGGCAGCAGCTTGCCTTTTGTAGGCAATGTTCATGAGCAGGTGATGGCCTGTGCATCAGTCGGCACCCCCCACTTGCTAATTGCATGCAGCACAGATGTGTTGTTATTCCTATAACCAATGGCATGGCAAAATACTCCTATAATTGAGTACTTCATGTTGGCATTGCTCCTTTTCCTTGCCTGTGAGGAGAACATCATGGAGGAGTGTGAATAACAGCATCACAGAGGTAACTGGAAAAAACCCTTACAACAAAACATGTGGAGACAGCCCAACAAAATGGGGGAGAAGGTCCCAGAGTTAGGGACAAAATGTGAGTATTGCTGTTATACATTTGGATTCATGCTAGTTTAACAGGGTTTTTGTGGACATAGATATTCTGTGTGGGTCTCAGTCTGACAGTGTTATGTGGTTGACATAACTCTCAATTGTAGGGCTATCCACCTAATTGCCAGAGGTTTGACTCTTATGTTTGGTCTGTTATTCTGACAGTTGTTGTCCTTGGCAAATCAGTAACATACCCTGGGTATTGCAGGTTGTAAATGCTAACTTCCATTTGTTTCTGACTTCATATCCCTCAGTTAAGATATGTTACAACAAACCCTGTAACACCAGCAACCTTCTCAGTTTATAACAGCAATATTTTAATTATGCCCCTGTGTTTGGGCATCTATCCCCAATTATGTC
>NC_056739.1:407760917-407769387 GCF_019279795.1 Protopterus annectens
TACCTATTAAACTGTCAGTCTGGAATGGTATGGCGCAAACTGTGACAACTCTGGGTACGTGACAAGATGGGACTCATACATGTCAGGGTTACATATCTGGCACAGGAGGGGTACTCTGAAGTGCTGTTACGTGAGTGTGCTACTGGCATACTTCAACTGGTTTCCTATCTGTGTCCAGGGTTATTGGCAGTAGTGACCACTAGCCATGAAAGCATGACACTTGAGAGACATATATCAAGAACAGTGCATGTTGTATGTACCTATCCTGCTGTCATTTGCAGGCATGTGGTGGGACAGTTGAGCAGTTGTACACAGTTTATTACTATGCCCTTCATACATCTACTACCAACATTTCCTTACCTGTACAACCTGTGGAGAAAATATCTGTTAACACTGCCTGACTGTTTTTACATTTATTCCTGATTCCTTGTGTGTGGATATGCACCCATCTTAGGACCACTCCCTGGATTTGAACCATGTCTGGGTGTGCAAATTTAACGACTAAGCTTTTTCTCATCACATTGAGCTAATGTGGAACTGCTGTTTCTTGTTTCACTGTTTTCTGCCTAATAGTCTCTAGATTAGGCAGTCTGTACTTGTAATCATGTGATGCATGCATGACAGATAGTTATTGTACTGTGCATTTATCCTTTGGATTACTAAAATCTGGAAAGCAAAGGTTAACACAAGGCAATGCTGGATGGAACACACTTTGAAACTCATACATTAGTATTCAGGGTTCAGAGCTTAGTGCAATATATATTTCACATTTCAGTTATATCTTGTTTTACAGCTCCACCATCTACAGTTTTTCTTACAGCTGGTTCATAGAAGAAGCTAAGTTCATATATGCTGTCACAGCCACATTTGCTGTGAGGAACCTGTATACATTCTATATGAATACAACAATGTACCAGAATAAACACAACAGTTTTTGTAGGATATTTTATTGCACATCAATATTAGTCAGTCAAACTTTATTTATTTAGTTCACACAGTAATAGTATACCTACTAGGAATAAGCAATGTACTCCTTCTTAGCTTTTTGAACAATATACTGCAAAATAGATTTGTACTCACCAGTCTGTCGATGCAGCCTCAGCAGTTTGTTGCCATGGACTTCGATGTTCATAGCCCACTCTGCTGCAGCTGTAGGTGAGATAGGGGAGAGAAACAAACATTATGCATACCTGTCTATCACATTCTCAGGCTAGTATTTGCTACAAACTACTTGATAGTGATACTTACTCACTACTGGAGCATTCCATGCCCATGCATCTTGGATCCACTGGGCCAAGAGCCCACCCTTCCTCCACTTTAGGTCAGCATAGTGGTGCTGTACCCTGTCACCAGTCCAGGGGATGCCAGTAGCACTGGTACGATCATATGCAAAATGGTCCCAGGCCTCTGTTTTGTATTGTGAGCCCTGGTATTGGCCTTGCAGCAGTCTTTCATCATGGTTTTTGAAAAGGAGTCCAGCCATGACCCTGGACTCCTGAATGCTCCAGCTCTGCACCCAAAAGCATGCTCCCTCTCCAACACCAGACACGTTCCTGCAGAGATCAGACTAAACTGGTTATGGCTGTCTTCCTGCACAGTTTAAATAAGGCCATATTCCCACCCTTTGCCATCATTGGACCATTTAAAAAATGCTGAGCACAGTTTAGTAATGGGCAAACCCGCTAAGGTGGGTTGAACAGTGCTTAAAGGGTAATTGCTGAGCACTGCTTAACAGTGCACAAATCTGCTTAGCTAAGCTACCACTTCTATATCACATTATCAAAATGTTACTACATCGAATATATTCCAACTCCGAGACCTCACTACATTGAGGTAAATGGAAATCTCCCCATACAGAGATTTCCGTTTACCTGCACGATGTTCTGCCCTTTTGATGTTGTGCTGATGACAATATCAGCTTCGATATTGTCAGCTTTAGACATCGTGAAGTAGACCCAAGCTATCTGCTGCTTAGCAATCATGTGTAAGTGATGCATAAACATGGTAAGCATAGCTGGGCATTGCTGACCATTGCTCACTTTTCATTTAAAAAAAAATATCAGGATAATGGCTTCATTTGTTAGGTGTATATGATTTACTTTACATGACATCCCTCTATGTCCTTTCATTACAATAACAAAGGGTGTGACTATACTGTATGGTACAATTGTGTATACATGAGTGATTTCACATGTTATATGCACTCACACTTTCATTTTACACTAGCTACACTACCCTGGTTGATAATAACCAGTTACTAAATAATTTAAGTTAAAAAAAAAAATTCTAACACCGCTTTCCCATATAAAAAAACGTGCCTGTTTGAGTACTCAAGCCGTGAATGCCTGCATGTGAAACTGGGTCTCTAACCACTACACTATCTCAGTTTAGGAATTTCACCTATATGTTTCTATTTATCTTCTATGGGATGTTTAAGCAATGCTAAGTGGAGGGCCATAACGTGCACACCATCATAGCTATGCTTAAATATTCCTTAGCATGTAAAAAAAGAAGATGTATTATATTATTATATTATATAGTGAGTATTGTGGTTTGTCAGGCTTTTTGCAGATATGTTGGAGTAAGAGGTTGGTTATTTCTCTATATATCTCTGTATGAAAAAAATATATATAGTTTCATAGTTTCATAGTTTAGTACTAGGCTATCTGCCCTGGGGCATTTGTAAGCCTAGCCATAGTGATGTGGTTTTTGCCACCCCATGAAATGGTACAAAAATGTACAGAATAAATTTAGAATACTCTGCCTCTGTCTAGTAGTGACACAATGAAGGTCCCCTTATATAATAGAATTAGTTTACTGTGCCCCTGTTTAGCAGTGACACAGATGTGACCCCTGGGGTAAACTTACGATCTCCCATCCACTCATCAAGATTTCTCTTGAAGAGAGTCAGTGAGGTGCTCTGCCTAATATGAACTGGGATCTTGTTCCAAAGCATGGGTTGTGAATCTATCCCTCCAGCATGTCCTATTCATACTTGTGCTGAGGTTTAAGTCTTTAGTTCTCGTGGCCCTGATGGATTTGGATTTTTTGAGGTGGAGCATGTCCATCAGATCCTGATTGGACATGGCCTTGTACGTCAGGCAGAGATAACCTCTGAGCAGGCAGTATGCTACTGAATAGAGCTGAAGTTTCTTTAGTCTGGCAGAATAAGACATAAGTTGGAGACCCTTGATCCTCTTGGTGAGGTACTTTTGTGGTCTCTCCAGCTGTTGCAAATGCCAGGTGAGGTACATACTAAATGGGGCATTGTACTCAATCATGGGTCTGATGAGGGAGGAGTATAGGGGTACAATGACATCCTTGGATCTGGATGTGAATCCCTTCATGATGAGGTGTGCAAGGTAGAATGTTTTTCTAACCACTTTGGCAATGTGGGTGTCAAATGAGAGGTCGCTGTCGACTTGGGTCCCTAGGTCTCTGATTACTTTTTCCGTAATCAGTGGGTTGCTGTCTATGTGATAATTTGTGGGTACTTTGTTTTTCCCAAAGGGGATGACTATACATTTTTTGGCATTTAGTTTAAGGCCGTGACTCCGGCACCAGTTGACCGTTTCTGTGAGGCCTTTTTGTAGGATGTATGTGTTCGCTGGTGTATCGACTATGGCACCTAGTTTGCAGTCATCTGTGAACTCTGTCAGCCACAACCCTCCCATGTTTGCTTTAACATCTGAGAAATAAATGCTGAACAAGAGGCGTCCCAGGACAGATCCCTGTGGGACACCACTTGTGACTGGCTTTGATTCTGACATTGCTCCAGCGATTTTAACTTTATGGGTTCTGTCCTTTAGCCAGTTTACAACCCATCTAGTGACATAAGGGTTTACATTTAAGCTGTTGAGCTTATCTATGATGCCTGAGTGGGGTATTGTGTCGAAGGCCTTAGCCAAGTCCAGGTAGGCTGTATGGACTGCTTTGCCCTCATCATTGGCTCTAGTGATTGTTTTGAAAAAGTCAACCAGGTTCAAAAGGCAGGATCTGCCCTTTACAAAGCCGAACTGGGTGGGGTCAAGTGTCTGTAGGTCCCCTATGTCTATGTTTATGAGTTCCATAATGATTGTTTCCATAGCTTTGCAGACCAGGCTGGTTAAGCTTATGAGGCGGTAGTTCCCAGGGTCTGTAGAGGTACCCCCTTTGTGGAGTGGGGTCACTGTTGCTGTACGCCAGTGTTCAGGTACATATCCTGTAGTAAGGCTAAGGTTAAATAGCATTTTTATGTGCGGGTTTAGCTCCTCTTGGAGTTCACGTAGCACGCAACCCGGGATACAGTCAGGTCCCATTGATGCTGTGTTTTTAGCTTTGTTGAGGGCGGTTCTCACTTGGACATCTGAGATGACAGGGAGATTACATTCAGCTGGGATAAGTATTTCTTCTTTTGGGGTTGAGGGAGGGGAGAAATTTGCACTGAACCTGTCAGCCAGAATGTTGGCAATATCAGTGGGTTCAGTGTATTTTTTGTTGTTGTGAATGAACTTTGAGCATATCTGAGGGTTTCTGCCCAGGTTTCTAACATAGATGAAGAAGGCTTTGTGATTATCTTTAGTGACCTTAGCGATTTTTCTCTCAAAGTTGGCCTTGGATGTTTTTATGAGAGAACGTAGTTTTCTGCTAATGTTGATCAGAGATGTCTTCCCTTTATGGGATTTTGCTCTGACATGCAGTAGCTTCCTTCTTTTGTTATACAATTTGTTAATTGCTGAGGTCCACCAGACAGGATGCTTGCCTTTGGTGGAGAGGGACTTAGATTTATTTGGGATTGCATGATCCATGCATTCTTGGAGATGTCCATAGAAAGCATTTGTGAAGGATTCGGCATTGTGGGATGTGGTATGCACTGGCCCAGTGGGCTTAAAGGATACCATCTCAGTCTTAAGAAGAGTGAAGTCTGCTTTTGAGAAGTTTTTCACTGTGGACTTTTGTGCTGGGGGTGGAGGTGGGATATGTATATCCAGGGTGATTAGTTTGTGGTCAGATCTCACTAGTGAGGGGTATACCTCCGGTGTGGAGCATTTTGTCCCCATGTTTGTGATGATCAGGTCTAGTATATTATCTCCCCTAGTGGGAGAGGTGACTAGTTCTTCCAGTGCATTTGAATTTATGAATTCCAGGAACCTTTGGGCTAGGGTGTTAGGGCTAGAATAATGTACCCAATCTATGTTTGGGTAGTTGAAGTCTCCCAGTATGATGGTATTTTGTGATACATTCATATCTTCCAATGTCTTCAGGAAGGCTGAGTGGGGTTCCTGAGATTGGGAAGGTGGTCTGTAACATGCTACCAGTTGTATAGCAGTTTTGCCTATGGTTAGCTGCACCTGTATGGTCTCTGATGCTTCATGTGTTGCTACTAACCTGGAGGTGTGGGTGTCCTTGATGAATATGGACACTGCCCTCCTTTGTGGTTCGGCCCGGGTTTTGGGGCCGAAAAGCATGATACGAGGTATAGCCTGGTAGTGCTGGGGTGCTCTCAGGAGCCTTGAACCAGGTTTCAGTTACTGCACAGACGTCGATGTTCTCCATGCTGAGGAGTGCATCGAGTGCCTGCATCTTGAGATTTAGACTTCTGGCGTTGAGCAGCATTACCCTTAGTTTTTTCCATTTTTGTTTTCTAAGGAGGTGGGTTTGTCTTTTGAGCCTTGACTAAAAAAGGCACTATGGGGGTGGCAAGAGCCTTAGCCAATATCCAGAAGACCAGTGGTGACAGGTGTAAGCCATCCCTTGTGAAGCAGCGTGGCTTGTCCAACATGTCATCCCAGGCAGACAGACATTGGATCCCCTTAGAATGACACCAGTACTTGAGCCAATTATTAAAGCTGATCATCTTGTCTTTGTATTGTGGCATCATTCTTGGTGAGGGCAAGATGCTGCTCAGGATCAGGGTCATTCCAGCCTGGGCTACATAATTGGAGAGCTCCTCTATGTCTCTTTTCATGTAGTCCAGGGAGGTACGTCTTGGGTCATTCACGCCAGCATGGACAATGATGGAGTCATATTTGTACTTGCTTTGGACTGACCTGACTGCGTGTGTTATGTGGCAGATCCTAGCTCCCGATAGGCAGCTCACAGTCACCCTCTCCTTGTTCAGCCTGGTAAGCGGGACATCAGTGTGTCTGACTATAGAGTCACCTATCAGGCATGGTGTTTGGCCTTAAGGGCTGTGATTGGTTGACACACTGATTTATTGAAGTATGTGTTGCATGTGTTTTGTTTTGAGGTGGTGGATTTTCGGATGTCTGCTTTGGGAGCCTCTGTTGTTTTGGTAAGTTTTTTATTAGAGCCTCCGAGTATGTCTTTGTGTTTTTATGTGTTTGATTTGCAGTTGTGGTAGGTCTATGTGGGACTGGGTTTGTTGCGTGTGTGGTTGCCATCTCTTCCTGTCTGGTCATGCCAGCCCTGAGTTGAGAGAGTTCAGCTTCCAGTTTGGCTATATAGTTGCATCTCTCACATGTATTTGTGTTAGTTGGGAGGAGGAAAGGGTTGTCTGTGTACATGAGACAATTGTAGCATTGTCTCAAGATACCCAGATTAACCAGCTGAACTGGAGAGAATGCCAGTAATCTACCACTCGACATGCTAAAACAGTATAAGGGAGTGCTGTGCTTTTAAGCGAAGTGCATATTCACAGGGGTGGTAGGTGGATGTAGTGCTTTACTTAGTACCAGAGTGCTTACTTAGTAGAGAAGTTTTGAGAACAAGTGCTAGGCTTATAATATAGTGAGTAGTCTGTTTATACTAAGAGTAGAGCTTCCTTAAGGGAAAATTTGAAGAGCAGACTTGGCGGAGCCAGAAGAAGTTTAACCTTGTTTAACTGGCGCTGCACTATGCGCACAATCGCGCAAAGCCGTGCAAATGCGGATTTTAAACAGGGAACTACAAAAGAGCTATAAATGGTCCAAAACAACCAATTACTACAGCTCTTGTGCTGAGGCCACTTCCTACAGGGACAGGTAGGCTGCTCAAGGCTCCCCACTCCCACTGGTGAGCAAAGAAACTTCATTTTATCTAAGTAAGGTAGTGGACAACACAGGAACAACACCACAGCCCAGAATACAGCATGGCCTGTAAACTGGTCTAAACTAGTCGAGGAGAGGTGGGAAAACAAGGATTATTTTTTTGTTTTTTTGATAGAAACACACAGAAAATGCAGAAACAGTGATAAATCAGTTACACAGGCTAGCTCACTTTAGTGGGCAGCCTCAACAGTTAAATTAAACAAACAAACAAACAAACTTTCGATGAAATTCGACTAAAAGTAACTTTAAGTGCAGATTTTAAAATAATGCAGCAAACAGCTAAAAAAACAGTTTAAGCTTGTTCAGGGTAAGCTACAGAAGCTATTCCAAGTAAAAAAACAGCAAAGATACTTAAATCCAGGAAGTAGTCGCTTTTCTGAGTTCTCTGTAGCTAGGACCACTCTGCAGGACCACGAGGAGCTTGTCTGAGCAGTATAGCCAGAAAAAAACACCCAGAGGTGGATTTTAAACAGGGAACTACAAAAGAGCTAGAAATGGTCCAAAACAACCAATTACTACAGCTCTTGTGCTGAGGTCACTTCCTACAGGGACAGGTAGTCTACTCAAGGCTCCCCACTCCCACTGGTGAGCAAAGAAACTTCCTTCTATCCAAGTAAGGTAGTGGACAACACAGGAACTACACCACAGCCCAGAATACAGCAATGCCTGTAAACTGGTCTAAACTATTCGAGGAGAGGTGGGAAAACAAGGACTATTTTTTTGTTTATTTGCTAGAAACACACATAAAATGCAGAAACAGTGATAAATCAGTTACACAGGCTAGCTCACTTTAGTGGGCGGCCTCAAAAGTTAAATTAAACAAACAAATAAACAAACTTTCTATGAAATTTGACTAAAAGTAACTTTAAGTGCAGATTTTAAAATAATGCAGCAAACAGCTAAAAACAGTTTAAGCTTGTTCAGGGTAAGCTACAGAAGCTATTCCAAGTAAAAAAAAAACAGCAAAGATACCTAAATCCAGAAAGTAGTCACTTTTCTGAGTTCTCTGCAGCTAGGACTACTCTGCAGGACCACGAGGAGCTTGTCTGAGCAGTATAGCCAGAAAAAAATGCCCAGAGGCGGATTTTAAACAGGGAACTACAAAAGAGCTATAAATGGTCCAAAACAACAAATTACTACAGCTCTTGTGCTGAGGTCACTTCCTACAGGGAGAGGTAGGCTGCTCAAGGCTCCCCACTCCCACTGGTGAGCAAAGAAACTTCCTTCTATCCAAGTAAGGTAGTGGACAACACAGGAACTACCCCACAGCCCAGAATACAGCAATGCCTGTAAACTGGTCTAAACTAGTCGAGGAGAGGTGGGAAAACAAGGATTATTTTTTTGGTTTTTTTGATAGAAACACACATAAAATGCAGAAACAGTGATAAATCAGTTACACGGGCTAGCTCACTTTAGTGGGCAGCCTCAAACGTTAAAAAAAA
>NC_056739.1:407769887-407829887 GCF_019279795.1 Protopterus annectens
ACCACTCTGCAGGACCACGAGGAGCTTGTCTGAGCAGTATAGCCAGACAAAAACACCCAGAGGTGGATTTTAAACAGGGAACTACAAAAAAGCTAGAAATGGTCCAAAACAACCAATTACTACAGCTCTTGTGCTGAGGTCACTTCCTAAAGGGACAGTTAGGCTGCTCAAGGCTCCCCACTCCCACTGGTGAGCAAAGAAACTTCCTTCTATCCAAGTAAGGTAGTGGAAAACACAGGAACTACACCACTGCCCAGAATACAGCAATGCCTGTAAACTGGTCTAAACTAGTCAAGGATAGGTGGGAAAACAAGGATTTTTTTTTTGTTCTTTTGATAGAAACACACAGAAAATGCAGAAACAGTGATAAATCAGTTACACAGGCTAGCTCACTTTAGTGGGCAGCCTCAACAGTTAAATTAAACAAACAAACAAACTTTCGATGAAATTCGACTAAAAGTAACTTTAAGTGCAGATTTTAAAATAATGCAGCAAAAAGCTAAAAAAAAACAGTTTAAGCTTGTTCAGGGTAAGCTACAGAAGCTATTCCAAGTAAAAAAACAGCAAAGATACTTAAATCCAGAAAGTAGTCGCTTTTCTGAGTTCTCTGTAGCTAGGACAACTCTGCAGGACCACAAGGAGCTTGTTTGAGCAGTATAGCCAGAAAAAAACACCCAGAGGCGGATTTTAAACAGGGAACTACAAAAGAGCTAGAAATGGTCCAAAACAATCAATTACTACAGCTCTTCTGCTGAGGTCACTTCCTACAGGGACAGGTAAGCTGCTCAAGGCTCCCCACTCCCACTGGTGAGCAAAGAAACTTCCTTCTATACAAGTAAGGTAATGTACAACACAGGAACTACACCACAGCCCAGAATAAAGCAATGCCTGTAAACTGGTCTAAACTAGTCGAGGAGAGGTGGGAAAACAAGGATTTTTTTTTTGATAGAAACACACAGAAAATGCAGAAACAGTGATAAATCATGTTACACAGGCTAGCTCACTTTATTGGGCAGCCTCAACAGTTAAATTAAACAAACAAACAAACACATTTTTGATGAATTTCGACTAAAAGTAACTTTAAGTGCAGATTTTAAAATAATACAGCAAACTGCTAAAAAACAGTTTAAGCTTGTTCAAGGTAAGCTACAGAAGCTATTCCAAGTAAAAAAAATCAAAGATACTTAAATCCAGAAAGTAGTCGCTTTTCTGAGTTCTCTGTAGCTAGGACCACTCTGCAGGACCACGAGGAGCTTGTCTGAGCAGTATAGCCAGACAAAAACACCCAGAGGTGGATTTTAAACAGGGAACTACAAAAAAGCTAGAAATGGTCTAAAACAACCAATTACTACAGCTCTTGTGCTGAAGTCACTTCCTACAGGGACAGTTAGGCTGCTCAAGGCTCCCCACTCCCACTGGTGAGCAAAGAAACTTCCTTCTATCCAAGTAAGGTAGTGGAAAACACAGGAACTACACCACAGCCCAGAATACAGCAATGCCTGTAAACTGGTCTAAACTAGTCGAGGAGAGGTGGGAAAATAAGGATTATTTTTTTGTTTTTTTGATAGAAACACACAGAAAATGTAGAAACAGTAATAAATCAGTTACACAGGCAAGCTCATTTTAGTGGGCAGCCTCAACAGTTAAATTAAACAAACAAACAAACAAACTTTCGATGAAATTCGACTAAAAGTAACTTTAAGTGCAGATTTTAAAATAATGCAGCAAACAGCTAAAAAAAAAGTTTAAGCTTGTTCAGGGTAAGCTACAGAAGCTATGCCAAGTAAAAAAACAGCAAAGATACTTAAATCAAGAAAGTAGTTGCTTTTCTGAGTTCTCTGCAGCTATGACCAATCTGCAGGACCACGAGGAGCTTGTCTGAGCAGTATAGCCAGAATAAAACGCCCAGAGGTGGATTTTAAACAGGGAACTACAAAAGAGCTATAAATGGTCCAAAACAACCAATTACTACAGCTATTGTGCTGAGGTCACTTCCTACAGGGAAAGGTAGGCTGCTCAAGGCTCCCCACTCCCACTGGTGAGCAAAGAAACTTCCTTCTATCCAAGTAAGGTAGTGGACAACACAGGAACTACACCACAGCCCAGAATACAGCAATGAATGTAAACAGGTCTAAAGTAGTCGAGGAGAGGTGGGAAAACAAGGATTTTTTTTTGTTTTTTTTATAGAAACGCACAGAAAATGCATAAACAGTGATAAATCAGTTACACAGGCTAGCTCACTTTAGAGGGCAGCCTCAACAGTTAAATTAAACAAACAAACTTTCGATGAAATTTGACTAAAAGTAACTTTAAGTGCAGATTTTAAAATAATGCTGAAAACAGCTAAAAAAACAGTTTAAGCTTGTTCAGGGTAAGCTACAGAAGCTATTCCAAGTAAAAAAAAACAGCAAAGATACTTAAATCTAGAAAGTAGTCGCTTTTCTGAGTTCTCTGTAGCTAGGACCACTCTGCAGGACCACGAGGAGCTTGTCTGAGCAGTATAGCCAGAAAAAAATGCCCAGAGGCGGATTTTAAACAGGGAACTACAAAAGAGCTTGAAATGGTCTAAAACAATCAATTACTACAGCTCTTGTGCTGAGGTCACTTCCTACAGGGACAGGTAGGCTGGTCAAGGCTCCCCACTCCCACTGGTGAGCAAAGAAACTTCCTTCTATCCAAGTAAGGTAAATGAAAACATAAGAACTACACCACAGACCAGAATACATCAATGCCTGTAAACTTGTCTAAACTAGTCGAGGAGAGGTGGTAAAACAAGGATTATTTTTTTGTTTTTTTGATAGAAAAACACAGAAAATGCATAAACAGTGATAAATCAGTTACACAGGTTTGCTCACTTTAGTGGGCAGCCTCAACAGTTAAATTAAACAAACAAACAAACAAATTTTGATGAAATTCGACTAAAAGTAACTTTAAGTGCAGATTTTAAAATAATGCAGCAAACAGCTAAAAAACAGTTTAAGCTTGTTCAGAGTAAGCTACAGAAGCTATTCCAAGTAAAAAAACAGCAAAGATACTTAAATCCAGAAAGTAGTCACTTTTCTGAGTTCTCTGTAGCTAGGACCACTCTGCAGGAACACGGGGAGCTTGTCTGAGCAGTATAGCCAGAAAAAAATGCCCAGAGGTGGATTTTAAACAGGGAACTACAAAAGAGCTAGAAATGGTCCAAAACAACCAATTACTACAGCGCTTGTGCTGAGGTCACTTCCTACAGGGACAGGTATGCTGCTCAAGGCTCCCCACTCCCACTGGTGAGCAAAGAAACTTCCTTCTATCCAAGTAAGGTAGTGGACAACACAGGAACTACACCACAGCCCAGAATACTGCAATGCCTGTAAACTGGTCTAAACTAGTTGAGGAGAGGTGGGAAAACAAGGATTATTTTTTTTTTTTTGATAGAAACACACAGAAGATACAGAAACAGTGATAACTCAGTTACACAGGCTAGCTCACTTTAGTGGGCAGCCTCAAGAGTCAAATTAAACAAACTAACAAACAAACTTTTGATGCAATTCGACTAAAAGTAACTTTAAGTGCAGATTTTAAAATACTGCAGCAAACAGCTAAAAAAACAGTTTAAGCTTGTTCAGGGTAAGCTACAAAAGGTATTCCAAGTAAAAAAAAAACAGCAAAGATACTTAAATCCAGAAAGTAGTCACTTTTCTGAGTTCTCTGTAGCTAGGACCACTCTGCAGGAACACAAGGAGCTTGTCTGAGCAGCATAGCCAGAAAGAAACGCCCAGAGGCAGATTTTAAACAGGGAACTACAAAAGAGCTATAAATGTTCCAAAACAACCAATTACTACAGCTCTTGTGCTTAGGTCACTTCCTACAGAGACAGGTAGGCTGCTCAAGGCTCCCCACTCCCACTGGTGAGCAAAGAAACTTCCTTCTATCCAAGTAAGGAAGTGGACAACACAGGAACTACACCACAGCCCAGAATACAGCAATGCCTGTAAACTGGTCTAAACTAGTCGAGGAGAGGTGGGAAAACAAGGATTATTTTTTTGTTTTTTTGATAGAAACACACAGAAAATGCAGAAACAGTGATAAATCAGTGACCCAGGCTAGCTCACTTTAGTGGGCAGCCTCAACAGTTAAATTAAACAAACAAACAAACAAACTTTCGATGAAATTCGACTAAAAGTAACTTTAAGTGCAGATTTTAAAATAATGCAGCAAACAGCTAAAAACAGTTTAAGCTTGTTCAGGGTAAGCTACAGAAGCTATTCCAAGTAAAAAAACAGCAAATATACTTAAATCCAGAAAGTAGTCGCTTTTCTGAGTTCTCTGTAGCTAGGACCAATCTGCAGGACCACAAGGAGCTTGTCTGAGCAGTATAGCCAGAAAAAAATGCCCAGAGGCGGATTTTAAACAGGGAACTACAAAAGAGCTATAAATGGTCCAAAACAACCAATTACTACAACTCTTGTGCTGAGGTCACTTCCTACAGGGACAGATAGGCTGCTCAAGGCTCCCCACTCCCACTGTTGAGCAAAGAAACTTCCTTCTATCCAAGTAAGGTAGTGGACAACACAGGAACTATACCACAGCCCAGAATACAGCAATGCCTGTAAACGTTTCTAAACTAGTGGAGGAGAGGTGGGAAAACAAGGATTTTTTTTTTGTTTTTTTTGATAGAAACGCACAGAAAATGCAGAAACAGTGATAAATCAGTTACACAGGCTAGGTCACTTTAGTGGGCAGCCTCAACAGTTAAATTAAACAAACAAACAAACAAACTTTAGATGAAATTCGACTAAAAGTAACTTTAAGTGCAGATTTTAAAATAATGCTGAAAACAGCTAAAAAACAGTTTAAGCTTGTTCAGGGTAAGCTACAGAAGCTATTCCAAGTAAAAAAAAACAGCAAAGATATGTAAATCCAGAAAGTAGTCACTTTTCTGAGTTCTCTTTAGCTAGGACCACTCTGCAGGACCACGAGGAGTTTGTCTGAGCAGTATAGCCAGAAAAAAATGCCCAGAGGCGGATTTTAAACAGGGAACTACAAAAGAGCTAGAAATGGTCCAAAACAATCAATTACTACAGCTCTTGTGCTGAGGTCACTTCCTACAGGGACAGGTAGGCTGCTCAAGGCTCCCCACTCCCACTGGTGAGGAAAGAAACTTCCTTCTATCCAAGTAAGGTAATGGACAACACAGGAACTACACCACAGCCCAGAATACAACATTTCCTGTAAACTGGTCTAAACTAGTCGAGGATAGGTGGGAAAACAAGGACTATTTTTTTGTTTTTTTGATAGAAACACACAGAAAATGCAGGAACAGTGATAAATCAGTTAAACAGGCTAGCTCACTTTAGTGGGCAGTCTCAACAATTAAATTAAACAAACAAACAAACTTTCGATGAAATTCGACTAAAAGTAACTTTAAGTGTCGATTTTAAAATAATGCAGCAAAAAGCTAAAAAAACAGTTTAAGTTTCTTCAGGGTAAGCTACAGAAGCTATTCCAAGTAAAAAAACAGCAAAGATACTTAAATCCAGAAAGTAGTCGCTTTTCTGAGTTTTCTGAAGCTAGGAACAATCTGCAGGACCACAAGGAGCTTGTCTGAGCAGTATAGCCAGAAAAAAACACCCAGAGGTGGATTTTAAACAGGGAACTACAAAAGAGCTATAAATGGTCCAAAACAACCAATTACTATAGCTCTTGTGCTGAGGTCACTTCCTACAGGGACAGGTAGGCTGCTCAAGGCTCCCCACTCCCACTGGTGAGCAAAGAAACTTCCTTCTATCCAAGTAAGGTAGTGGACAACACAGGAACTACACTACAGCCAAGAATACAGTAATGCCTGCAAACTGGTCTAAACTAGTCGAGGAGAGGTGGGGAAACAAGGATTTTTTTGTTTTTTTGATAGAAACACACAGAAAATGCAGAAACAGTGATAAATCATTTACACAGGCTAGCTCACTTGAGTGGGCAGCCTCAACAGTTAAATTAAACAAACAACAAAACAGACTTTCGATGAAATTCGACTAAAAGTAACATTAAGTGCAGATTTTAAGATAATGCAGCAAACAGCTAAAAATATCAGTTTAAGCTTGTTCAGGGTAAGCTACAGAAGCTATTCCAAGTAAAAAAACAGCAAAGATACTTAAATCCAGAAAGTAGTCACTTTTCTGAGTTCTCTGTAGCTAGTACCACTCTGCAGGACCACGAGGAGCTTGTCTGAGCAGTAAAGCCAGAAAAAAACGCCCAGAGGCGGATTATAAACAGGGAACTACAAAATAGCTAGAAATGGTCCAAAACAACCAATTACTACAGCTCTTGTGCTGAGGTCACTTCCTACATGGACAGGTAGGCTGCACAAGGATCCCCACTCCCAGTGGTGAGCAAAGAAACTTCCTTCTATCCAAGTAAGGTAATGGACAACACAGGAAATACACCACAGCCCAGAATACAGCAATGCCTGTAAACTGGTCTCAACTAGTCGAGGATAGGTGGGAAAACAAGCATTATTTTTTTTTTGTTTTTTTTATAGAAACACACAGAAAATGCAGAAACAGTGATAAATCAGTTACACAGGCTAGCTCACTTTAGTGGGCAGCCTCAACAGTTAAATTAAACAAACAAACTTTCGATGAAATTCGACTAAAAGTAACTTTAAGTGCAGATTTTAAAATAATGCAGCAAACAGCTAAAAAACAGTTTAAGCTTGTTCAGGGTAAGCTACAGAAGCTATTCCAAGTAAAAAAACAGCAAAGATCATTAAATCCAGAAAGTAGTCGCTTTTCTGAGTTCTCTTTAGCTAGGACCACTCTGCAGGACCACGAGAAGCTTGTCTGAGCAGTATAGCCAGGAAAAAAACACCCAGAGGTGGATTTTAAACAGGGAACTTCAAAAGAGCTATAAATGTTTCAAAACAACCAATTACTACAGCTCTTGTGCTGAGGTCACTTCCTACAGGGACAGGTAGGCTGCTCAAGGCTCCACACTCCCACTGGTGAGCAAAGAAACTTCCTTCTATCCAAGTAAGGTAATGGACAACACAAGAACTACACCACTGCCCAGAGTACAGCAATGCCTGTAAACTGGTCTAAACTAGTCAAGGAGAGGTGGTAAAACAAGGATTATTTTTTTGGTTTTTTGATAGAAACACACAGAAAATGTAGAAAAAGTGATAAATCAGTTACACAGGCTAGCTCACTTTAGTGGGCAGCCTCAACAGTTAAATTAAACAAACAAACAAACTTTCGATGAAATTCGACTAAAAGTAACTTTAAGTGCAGATTTTAAAATACTGCAGCAAACAGCTAAAAAAACAGTTTAAGCTTGTTCAGGGTAAGCTACAGAAGCTATTCCAAGTAAAAAAAACAGCAAAGATAGTTAAATCCAGAAAGTAGTCGCTTTTCTGAGTTCTCTGTAGCTAGGACCAATCTGCAGGACCACGAGGAGCTTGTCTGAGCAGTATAGCCAGAAAAAAATGCCCAGAGGCGGATTTTAAACAGGGAACTACAAAAGAGCTATAAATGGTCCAAAACAACCAATTACTACATCTCTTGTGCTGAGGTCACTTCCTACAGGGACAGGTAGGCTGCTCAAGGCTCCCCACCCCCACTGGTGAGCAAAGAAACTTCCTTCTATCCAAGTAAGGTAGTGGACAACACAGGAACTACACCACAGCCCAGAGTACAGCAATGCCTGTAAACTGGTCTAAACTAGTCGTGGAGAGGTGGGAAAACAAGGATTTTTTTTTTGTTTTTTTGATAGAAACACACAGAAAATGCAGAAACAGTGATAAATCAGTTACACAGGCTAGCTCACTTTAGTGGGCAGCCTCAACAGTTAAATTAAACAAACAAACAAACAAACTTTCGATGAAATTCGACTAAAAGTAACTTTAAGTGCAGATTTTAAAATAATGCTGAAAACAGCTAAAAAAACAGTTTAAGCTTGTTCAGGGTAAGCTATAGAAGCTATTCCAAGTAAAAAAACAGCAAAGATACTTAAATCTAGAAAGTAGTCACTTTTCTGAGTTCTCTGTAGCTAGGACCACTCTGCAGGACCACAAGGAGCTTGTCTGAGCAGTATAGCCAGAAAAAAATGCCCAGAGGCGGATTTTAAACAGGGAACTATAAAAGAGCTAGAAATGGTCCAAAACAATCAATTACTACAGCTCTTGTGCTGAGGTCACTTCCTACAGGGACAGGTAGGCTGCTCAAGGCTCCCCACTCCCACTGGTGAGCAAAGAAACTTCCTTCTATCCAAGTAAGGTAATGGACAACACAGGAACTACACCACAGCCTAGAATACAGCAATTCCTGTAAACTGGTCTAAACTAGTCTAGGAGAGGTGGGAAAACAAGGATTATTTTTTTGTTTTTTTGTTTTTTTTGATAGAAACACACAGAAAATTCAGAAACAGTGATAAATCAGTTACACAGGCTAGCGCACTTTAGTGGGCAGCCTCAACAGTTAAATTAAACAAACAAACAAACAAACTTTCGATCAAATTCAACTAAAAAGTAACTTTAAGTGCAGATTTTAAAATAATGCAGCAAACAGCTAAAATATATATATATATCGGTATGTATATATACATATATATGTCTATAACAGTACTACGGATATATAATTCCCCCTTATGTTGAATGACTGTTGTGCATGATATGTTTGTAAAAATATTAGAAATTCCTACTACTTGGATGGTGTGGAGGTATGTTACTGTGATTGTTGTGTAGAGGGTCCTAGGTTCCAGACTAGGAAGGGGCTACTTTTTTTAAAAGGCTTTTTAGGTAACAGGAAGTATTTATGCATGTGTTTTAGAAGAAGTTTATTTTTGAACGAAAGCGCTTAAACATTTATTAAAGTTTTGCTTGGTGGCACACGTGGCTACATTTTATTGTATTTTTTGTATTAATAGTATGATGCTGTTTGTATTTTGGTTATTTTATTACTAAGAAAGTTATATTCTTTATCTCAAAATTCCATGAAACATGTCTGCATAAATTATTTCAAGCATGCCTCTAAACATTAAGTCGCTCTTCTTACACTTCACAAAACTTAACATCAGAGGACTTAGAAGCCGATGATTACTTTGTTGAAATCACACTACCCTACAAACTTGAATCAGACAGCTTCCAAATGTCCAGAAAAGGCTTCTCTAAAAAAATAATTCCTTTGTTGAATTCATACTTGTATACTTGATTTTTTTCACATTTTAGGCACACTAGTGATGAAATAAACTGAACCTTTTTTATAAAGGACAGAGATTTCTGATCTTTCTTTTAGAATTTTACCTTTTTATCACGCCACTCTGCCACTAATACTTCTCAGATATATAAGACAGAATTTTAGTAGCACCCAACTTGTTTCACTTGTTTTCCTCAGAGATACAATGTGTGTATCTGTATACCATTTCTTATTTAATATTTCCACATCTATGGTTAAATTCTCATCATATCAGAATATTTCTGTCCATCAATGCTCCATATATGCAAATAGTAACATTTACATTTCTGATACATTTTCTATTCTTAGGCATATTTTTATTTCTGTGTTGAGCTGCCTATGTGGTTCATGGAATGTATAAAAGTCCAAATTACAGGGAACAATGATTTATGTTTAGGTGGGATGCAATAAATACATACTAAATATAGAAATCTTAGTAGTTCAAATAATCACTAGTTCCATTTGAAAAATGGGAAAACTGAAATGAAGCTGAAACTAAAAATCTAATATTTAGTGGCAGTCATTATCAAAATAATTTAGTAGCACTAAACAGCTCACTAAGGTCACGGCTAATTAGAAACATATTTATGCAAATAAGAGATGAATAAGAATCAGCTCACTAGGGCTAATAATAATATATAACGACAATCACAAATGAGTAAGTTTAAACCTCCATGGGGCTACTTACTGGACAGATGCATCAAGATATATTCAAAGATTAAAACAATCTGAATAACTTTAAGAACTTTAATAAGCCTACAGAAGTGTCTTTGTAAATTAAGCCCATGCCATCTACTGACTACACTGGGATAAGGAAACTCTCTTGAATGTAAGGAATACTGCTCGCTGTAGACGTGTTTGTGTCCATTTTAACCTGTGCACCCAATATTCCTCTTTTACAAGGATATGATGTCATCTCAGAGAAGATTACTTTTATTTACAGGGTTATTAAGGTACAACTGTCAATATTATGAGTGTAGGGATAAAGCTCCTTGCTTAAGGTTAAAAAAAATTACTGTGTGTCAACTCCATTTTACACAGACAAGATAAATGTGGAAAAAAACAGATTCAGCTTGCAGACCCTGTGCATTCATGAAGTTCCTATTCTTTTATCCATACATAAGTGCATGAATGCTTGAAAAATACATTTTCGAAAAATATGGAAAGCATTAAGCAAATATTAAATCGGTTCATGTAGATATGTATAGCAGGAAGGTAAGCCAATATTTCTCAAACCTCGCTTTCACTCCATTTTAAACTAGCAGAAATTATTAAATGTTTTGTTATACTTTCAATTAATACTACATGTCTTTGGATATCATTATAAAATTATGCACAGCTTCTTCTGGGTCTGAAAACTGGCAGTTGTGAGATAAATAGTACATTCCAGATAAATAGGTGTGTACTCATGCAATCTTCTGGCAATCTTGTACCCCATGGCAAGGTTAGTGATAAAAGCATAAAACAGAATTTTCTTGCTAGAGCATCCATTTGTGGACATAGTCATGGGCAGAGGTTAGAGCCACACATTTCTTGGACAGCTTTTCTTTTCAGAGAGAATAATCTGATGATAACCAACCAAAAGCCATGGCAATGTCTGACCACTATGTTACGGCCCCATAATAGGGACAGACTAGAACTGTTCTGGTTGATAACATGAAGTGCTCTGGCAAACGACCACTCTAATGCTATGCCAATAATAAAAGCAGGTTGTATTTTTTGACACAAGTGCAATATCACACTGGTGCCACCAAGTGTTTTGCCACTAGAGTTACCTTTTCTGTAGCAAGTGATGAGAAGGATAGCATGTCTGAAAAATTTGCTGTTCCCTAACAATTGTTTATAGTACTAACATATCACTTCGAACATACAGGATCAGGACAGGTTCTCGAATCATAACTGTATTGTGTGTTCAATACATGGATGCTAAGAAATTCACCTCGAGAGTGAAGCGCTAGGTTAGGATCAGAGACCTGATCATAATTCATAATTCTTTGTAGTACATGGAACTTTCTTTGCTCTATGTACTACTAGTTACAAAAAAAGAAAGAAAAATGCTAAGTGTATTTATTGGCTTTCAAAGCTGTTAAAATACTTAGAAAATGCTGCCAAGTAGACAGCAGTACACATCAGGGCAAGATTTTGAGATGGTCAGTGGCAAATTGTTGGCAGAGAAATAAAGTTGTATTGACTTCTTCCAGTGTCATTTGCTGGCCAACACTATCAGTCCTTAGTGCCTAACATGAGACCTTATTTTAACAACACTTAGTGGGGTACTTAACAATTATTAAGATAGGGCTGTGTGCTACAGAGGTGCTTAAGTAGCTTGCCTTTTTATTGGTATCAGAGTAATCACAGAGCTCCATGCCATGCCAGATATTTATTTGATAAGTGTGCCATCTTCTTATAGCAACACCTACTAATGTGTTCTCTTTTTTGCTTACTGCAGTGCACACAATAAGCCTGGTAATCCCAAGTAGTCATACAGAAACTTTAGCCTGCAGATTTCACAGACTAAATTGTGTCCTACCTTAAATAAACATGCTGCTACTTAGATCTTCTAAAAACAGTCAGAGTCAGCAGTCAAAGAATATATCACAGATGTTTGCTAAGTGTTCCTAACTAAGACTGTTCTTTTAACCCTTAATTACTAGAAAATGGAAATCAAAGTCTAAACCAACTTTGCTAGAAGTAGCAATTATAGTAACAGAGTAAAACAACTGGAATTGGGATCTTTAAAAAAGGGCAGGAGTAAATTACATAGAAAAAAATGGGAACTGTAGGAACAATACATGCAAAGTTGGAACAAGGTTTAAAGGAAGGCAGGATTTGAATGAGCAATATAATGTTTGAAATATCAATGACTGGATAGGTTATAAGTGATGTATAATATTTGCAACTACAATTGTGTCAATGTGGTCTGTAATGTGCAAAGTTTGCAAATGGAATTGTGTCAATGTGGTTTGTTTTCATTTATATAAATGTAAGATTGCCTATGTCACATGTGATAATTTAATAAAGATGTTTCTTGTTAAAAAAAAGAAAAGAAAAGCACATTAAAAGTAAAACAACAAAATTAAAATAAAACAGCAGCAATAAATAATGTAACAATGCAATCTATAAACCAAGAAATCCAAATTAGTCACTGAGCAGTTTTTGCTGGCATACCTCACTGATTAGACATCCTCTTTTTCTGCTTACTTAAAATAAAAAAAAAAAATGTGTTTCAATTCCTCCCCCCAATTTGACTTGAGTAAGCCCCTTCATAGTTAGAGATTGCAATGCAAATATTTGTTGTCTCTAGGAGATTTATTTTAAAATTTCAAGAAAATAAATGCAAAACAAAAAAAATTAAAGTAAAACAAATTTCAATAAAATGATGTTGAAAAGACAAGAAACAATGTAAACATACAAAACTATCAGCCAAGGAATCCAGAACAGTCACAGAGAAGCATTAGCTGACAGGACTCACAGATTAAACACCATTCTAGGCTACTTACTTTAAATAAAAATTTGACTTAGCAGCTTTTTACAATTATAATATAAGCTCTTTTTACAATTATAATAGAGTTAATCCTTTTATAGTTAATGAACACAAGTGTTTGCTAACTGGCCTTAACCAAAAATGTTTTTATAAAACTGCAAGAAAGAAAAAAAAAGTGAAATAAAATATCAAAGGCAAATAAGAGCAATAGTCAAGAAACAATACATTAAGTATGTGAACTATGACAAAAGAAACACAAAGTGGTCACATGCTTTTGCTAACAGATCACAAAAAATAAGCCTTGTCCTGGTCTGCTTATCTTACATAAAAATGCTACCTCTAAAATCCTGCCACAATCAAACAACATGTATTTTTTTTTTTTGCAACCAGAGATAGCAACATGAAAGTTTATAACACTCCATAGCCAATAACTTACTTTTATAACTCAAAAAAAAAACTTTAAAAAAATCAAACAAATTTAATTAAAAAGCACACTGAAATAAAAAAAAGCAAAAGATAGTAAACAATGTACATAGACTATATATCAAGAAATGCAAAATAGTTAGAGGAGCTTTTGTTAGTAGGTCTTGCAGATTAAATTTTGTCCTTGTCTACTTAATTAAATAAAAATACTACTACTCTGCTCCACCAACAATTCAGCTAGAGCTAAATCATTTGCAGCATGTGCTTGCTAATTAGCCAATGACTTGTTTTTAAAACTCTGAAAAAAAACATTAAAATAAAAAATAAATAATGTAAAACAGATTGTAATATTACAAGTGCAAAAAATAAGAATGATTGTAAATTTGCATAATATATGGCTAGGAATCCAAAGTAGACACACTGAAACCTTAGCCACCATGTAAACAGATGAAATATTGCCCTGGTCCCCTTACTCTAGAATAAAATATTACTTTGCAGCTCATCCCACAGTTCACCTCAAATTAATCCTTTTACAGCCAAATATTGCAGCAGAAATGTTTAATTAGCCCTGACCAATACGTTTCTTTTAAAACCACAAGAAAAAAACAAATTAAATATGAAGCAACAAATTCAATATAAAACAAATTACAACAAATTAAAATCAATACACAAGAAAAAAATGGAATTGTACAAATTATTAGACAATAAATCTGAAGGAGTCAACTTTAACTAGCATGTCTCACAGAATAAACATTGTCCTTCTCTACTTAACCTGAAGGAAAAAATACTTTTCATCTACCCCACAAGTCACCTCGGATAAATTATTTTACAATCAAAAATTGCATTACAAATACTTGTTAACTGTTAACTGGTGCAGACCAAAAACTAACTTTCAAAACTCCAAGGGAAATCAATGTAAAACATTTTTTTAAATGAAAGCAAATACAAAAAGCTGCTATAAAACAAGAGCTAAAGAGAAGGAGCATTGCAAGCCTGGCAAATTTGGAGAATGTTAGCCAAGTAATACAGGTCAGCCACATTAGAGTTTTAGATTTGCATGTCACAGCGATTACACTTTGTTAAGGTCTGCTACCTTAAATAAAAATGGCACCTCTCAACTCCCCTTACAAGTCAGAATTACAATCGAAAATACAGTACAAGAATCTGCTACTTTTAGAATTATAATTCTTCCTTCTTTTGGCTTTTCCCAGTTAGGGGTCACCACAGCAGATCACCTGTCCGCTCAGATCTTGTTTTGATCTGTTACTTGAAATAAAAATGGCACTTCCCAACTCTTGCCACAATTTGATTGTAGCTAAGCCATGTACAGTAAAAAAAATCTACTATATATGTTTCTTGAAAGGCACCAACCAAGATTTTTTTTAAGGATAAGAAAAAATAAAATTAAAATAACACATTTAAAGTAAATCAATACTAAAGCAAATAAATCCAAATTAATCACAGTACATTTTGAATACCTTTAGCTAGTTGTTCTCACAGACTAAAAAGTGTTATGTTACTGCTCAGCTCCTACTGCAATTCATCTAAAGTAATTTTTTTTTTGCTGTCAAACAATGCAATACAAATGTATGCTAACTCACCCTTAATAAGAGCTTTGTTTAAAGACTACTAGATAAGGGAAATGAAACAACAAATGTAAAGCATAACGAATTGCAAAAGTTCAGAAGAAAATATAAATATGCACACTGTATGCCAAGAAATCTAATGTAATCATAGGCTAGCTTTAACTAGCCGATCTAACAGATTAAACCTTGCTCTTGTTTGCTTACCTAAAAGAATTGTTACTGCTGAAATACTCTCACAATCCAGATACAGTTAATACTTTTATAGTCAAAGCATGAGAATTATTTGATACATAGCCATAAGAAATCCATTTTAAAATTCAAAGAAAAATCAAATTGAGAGTAAAACAAGAGTAAATCAACAGCTTAAAGTAGAACAATTATGAAGAAATGAAAACAAAAGCATGAACAATATAAATATGCAGATTCTAAGCCAAGAAATGCAAAATCTCACAGAGTATGAGTGCATGCATCCACACATCCATTTACAACTCCTTTTTCCCACTTTTAAACATTTTGTTAGGGTGTCACATCAACTGTGACAATTATCTACACCCAGTGTTCACACCACAGGATGTCTTGCCACAGTTGTTCTTCCATACTGCACATAGTGTGTGTCCATTTCAGCTACTACACGTCTTTTGAATATGTGAGGTGCTGGCTGCACTCACAGGAAACTCACGTGAACACAGGGAGTATATGCCGACTCCACATAGAAGGCACCTCTGCCAAAAAGTGTGGTGATACAACACATAGTTCCAATACACACACAGACACACAGACACACAGACACACACACACACACACACACACACACACACACACACACAAACACACACACTCGCACACACATACATATATATATATATATATATATATATATATATATATATATATATATATATATATATGGGTCCCCTGTTGTAACATTGAAGTTATGTAACTCGGTTGCATGGTCTCAAACCTACAATGTTCAACTTTCTGAAAAGCTGATCTACTGAAGGGGACCCACCACATATAATAAAAAAATGTTTAAACACACACACATACACACACACACACACACACACACACACACACACACACACACGCGCATGCATGTATGTATGTGATTGTAGTACAGGTAGCTGATGAGCATTCCATCAACAGACAGTAATTGTAACAACCAAATGTATTCACACAACACCCAATGCAGCATAAAACTAAATATACTGCATTCAATGTAAAGAGAGTACAAAATTGAACACTGTATCATCACCACTATATTCTGAACTTAAAACACAACCATACTAAAAGCAGTAGTGTAGAGGTTCTACCATTTGTACTCCCCAAACAAATTCCATGGTTGCATATTACTACAATCGTTCTAGTCACCTATGTTTGGTCAATTATACTGGCTATCAACAAACAATGTGAGCAGCATACCAGCATTGACATGTGATGCAATAAAGTACTCTCAGATGTAATTTGTGTGTGCTTATGTCCCATGTTTATATGTGTGTGTGTGTTTATGGAGATAGAAAAATACATGGATACTGATAAATCTTAATACAGATTGAATGTAAATCTAATTTGAGATATCTGACATACTTTGTACTTTAGGTTTAGGAAACCTTCTTGGTGATGAGTAGATGAAAGCAGTAAATAATGATCTAAGTCATTCAGTACAATATATGTCACATATTTAATTTTATTTTCATTTCTTATCCTAGGTAGAATGCTGATCCAGACTGATCATATTAATGATGAGCCAGGAAGTAACTATAAACATATCACTGAAAACATTGAGCAGGCATGCAAAGAAGTAGTATAAACTGTTCAACAACTGGATTTCATGAAACATTAAAACATAAAGCTAATGTAATGTATATGGATTACATCATATTGAAACCCGTGCATCATTTTAAGTTAACTCCATTTATAATTTCAGCATATGTATACATACCTACCCTATTATTTAAAGAGAGGGTATCATTTGCAAAGGTAAGGAGTAGTTACTGAAATGTGATGAGCACAATCAGGAAGTGGTGGAAATGCTAATAGGCTGAAGCAGGGGATCAATAGAAAATGATCATAAGTTGCTGTGTAATGTATCATGCAGATAAGACCCTCATTGTTTTTTTTTTTTTTATTTTTTTTTTTTTTTTTGAGTTAAAGTAGTGCTTGCCACTGTGTTTAACAGGCTATGTTATTTGCCTTCTTCTTGACTGACAAGGGTTTTAAGTAGATTGTGCAGTATTTTATTGATGGATAGTATAATCTATGTTTTCTCTTGTATGCATTTTGCATATTTACATTTTTTTCTGTAAATTTGCAGTGAATGGGGAAACAATTTGTTTATGTTTTAAGTTAACATATTTAAACCTTTTGAACTGTTTTAGATTTAAGGCATTTAGATGGGTTAGGATGTTGCCTTCCGTGGAAGGTTGGGCACCCGGCTGGCAACTCGACACCGTAAAGCTCCTCTGCCAATCATGAGTGAACAGGTGATCTGCTGTGCTGACCTCTAACTGGGAAAAGCTGAAAGAAGAAGAAGAAGATGGGTTAGGATGCTTTTGGGGTCTCAGGGTCACTTCTTTTTCCCTGTGGCTTGAATAGTTACAGTTTTAATCATCTTTATTTTAAACTTAAGTAATGAAATGAGTGAAATAGGTTTAAAGCCTATATGAATTACTCATGAGATTAGTAAATAGTATTGTCATTATAAAGAAATAGGTGAGGCAATCATAAACAGCCTTGTACTGAGATACAGGTAGCTGGACTATTACCCACCGGTCATTAATTAAACTACCCTTGAAATATTAGTTTAATACTTGTAGAGAAAGTCACAAAGACAGCAAGTGAAAGCGAAAAAAGTACCTTTACAGCTGCTGGCATGCACATTAATTGTCATAAAATTAAGAGATTCAGTCTTCAGACTACTTTGAGATTTGCTTGAATACATATCTTTTTAGTACTTCCAAGATGAGTGATTATTGTGTTTTTTAAATATACAATAGTTTTAAGAACAGTAAATTGGGCTGTGTCTTGTCACTCGCTTTAAGGTTCAATAGTTTAACTTTTTTTTTTTGTGACAAGTATAAAAGTATTATACTCCAACAGATGATGTGGACTATAATATTTTATCATTTAGAAATCAAGCATGTTGAGGGACCTGTGGTTAATTGTGATTTTTTAGGATTATGTAAAAGTCGTTCAGTCTTTAATAAGAATATTGTGAGAGTCCATAATTCGTTAAATTATGAAAGTTTAGAGAAGATATTTGAGGATTCATCTATAAAAGGGAGAGATTTTACACAGGTATGTAATTCCTTGAAGAGTGATCTGAGAGAATCCAGAGAGGAATGTTGCTGGAATGTATATGTCCAGCAATGCTAAAAGTTTGACTAATTTCCATCCTATAAGAAAGCAATGGAATGAGTATTTTAAGTTTACCATGTAACTCTGAATCAGTTTCTGGGTTAGACACTTAGAAATTTGATTAAAAAAAACACGTTGATGTAATATACTTTAACACATCATTGTAGGTCAGTTTCAACAAGAGAAATTGTTTTGGAATCTAGCCCCTGGTGTAAGAAACTTAGACTGAGAACAAGTCTTTTGGAATTAGGGCAGGCTTACACCGGAGTAAGTCACTCACCCTGAGAGCAAGTCTTTTGGAATCTGGCCCAGTATGTCATCCACAAATGAACTAAAGTTAATATTTATATTAAAGAAGTTATAATGATGTAAAACCTAATCTTGCATTTTTAAGGACTTAACATAAAAAAGAACATGTATTTGGTCAAATACCTTCCTTGATCCACTGAATTTCATGACTTGAAGTTAAGATACAGGAAACATTGTAATATGATATTTTTGCCTTGGATCAGAGTCACTTCCATTACCAAAATGGCAAAAAGGTGATACTTTAGGCAGTATCACAAAACAATTTTATTGTCTAGACTAATCCCTGATATATAACAGTGATTTTTGTGTGGAAAATTGTAACTGGTATAAAGATAAAATGTATTCTTGAACATCTCTCAAATGTGTAATGTATACCATTCTTTTTAATGTAAATGTACAGTCTGACTGAAATTGAGAACTTTTTTTTAAATTTTATTGAAAAGATGCATCAGCAACATCTGATGCAGAAACCTTGCTTAATATGAGAGAAAACATAACCTCCAGAACTTTCTCAAATTATATATTGGTATTCTCTGGAAACACATTTAAGAGAATACAGTGAGAAAATTTGTTAGCTTTACTTTTATCTACAATGGAGTTTTTAGAGCCATGACTAATTTTGTACATTCTGTAAAATTCATATAAAATACTGTCTGGTGATATATAAAGATTGCTGATTGCTATCTTATGTTATTGACAATATATTATTTGAGCTTTGATTTGGGTCTAATAAACTAGATAAAAAAAATTAGAATTTTACTTGGGTTTTAGATGTAAAAACAGAGATTAGAAGTGTGCAGTGATATCATTGTATGCTTTGCAGCTGTCAATAATATACATTTATCTGGATAAAAGTTTATATTTTTTCCTGTTTAATTTCAAGCTGTAATTTTTGAGAGTAAAACTTTAATTGGAATTTTTGCCATGTATAGCTTTACTGCAAACCTGGCTCCTAATGATACTTTTAAATGCAATCCATTTATTATCAAATGAGTTGTGGCTGTTTTAATGCAGCCAAATAGCTAACTAATGCTGTGATGTCATCATCCACTTCCTTATTTAGCATGTTTAACTTCTGACTGGCACTGTTTTATTATTTTTGATGTAATTTTTAAATATTTTAATAAATGGTCTGAGAAGTATCTAAGTTCTGGACTATATCTAAGGATTGAGGATACACCTTTAGAAGTTCATTGACAGCAAATCAATTTTTCATCACAATCTATGTGAAACTCAAAATAAAACTACATTTCTTTCTGTATTAGATAGAAAATTTGCTAAGCATCAGAGAGATCATATGCATTAATAAAATCTAACCACATTTTAATATCTTAATTGTTCTGATGTAGGGATAATCGTAATTTATCTAAAGGACAACCAAGAGTGAAATTCTAATCCCTAAGTAAAACAAAAATAAGTTTATTAAATTTATATAAAGCCTGGAAAAAAATTAAGGGAAATGCTGGTTGTCTCTTGGCAAGATGCAAAAATTTAAGTTATCACCAAGGTGCAGAAAAAGTTGACTGACACCTTTTCTTTAACAGACCTCTTGAGTATCATTTTAACATCAGATATGTTAAACAGAAAGCTTCTTGTGATCAGAATAGTCATTTTACAACTATGGTTTAATTTGCTTGAGGCCAATCTATGGGTTGCCCACTTTTTGCTATACACCTCAAAGTGGGATGCTTGCGTATGAGTTTCATGTATGAAACCAGTGTTTGTTTTCTTGTTATAGAATAAATGACAGAAATCCTCTTATCCTACCAACTGTATATCATTTAAATTCCATTAAGATATACTTAGTTTGATTATCTCTTGTATCTATTATTCAGAAACAGACAAATATACAACTATTAGATTTCTGACATGGGTGGAAAAAAGATGAAATCTCATAAAATGATGGTTCTTATATGATTTAAAGAACTAACTAATAAAACTCCATGCTACTAATAAGAAATGACAACATGGTGAAAACTGAACAGCTAACCTGTCCCTAGGGCATAATCTTTTTGGTCTTCTAACACAATTATCTGGAAACATGAAAAAGATTAATTCCATCTGCTTAATAATATAAGCATCAGCAGCAAAGTATTTACAATATTTTTGTTTGGTATACAAAAGTAGTCTGTATCACTAGCAACAGGCTCACTGGTTCGCTCTACAAAGTTAACATTAACAACATAACATTTTCTTGCAAGGTAAAAATATGTCAGAGTACTATACAAGTTGTTATATATTTAGGAAAACTTCAACACCTTAAATTTCTCAAATGTGTTAATAAGAAATCCAAATTCTGTGGCAGGCATTATTGGGAATAGTAGTGATATCAGCAACTGAACACAGAGAAAGTTTCTATGAAAACAAGTACTGGACAGTTTTAATTTGGTTTGATAGCATGAATGATTGAACCCATAATGCCTTACTATCTAGATTAATTTATAGGCTGCTGTTTTTCAATGCTAGTTGCATCAGTTGTAGTTAATTGCTTCCTAGAAAGACAAGGTGCATTTGGTTCTTGCAAGTGAAATATCCCAATTTGAAAAATAACTCTTTGAGGTGATGTAATGAAACCACAATTTAAGCAAGAAGCTCTTCCTCTGAAGAAGTAAGTTGTTTTGCTTTCCCACAAGTCTTTACAACTATTTAAATAATTGCTAGCTACCCACCATGATGTCATTTTGTGGGTGTGACTATAGAGGAATATAAGCAAACAGTGAAGTTAAAAGCAAATAAAATAAAATAAACACACCATATTTTTAAAACACTTGCACCTTTAACATAGAGTGTCTAAAAAGAAATTAAGTTAAATGTAAAACAATGCTTCATTTAAAAGTGACCAATACCCTTGAATCTGTGACCATTAATAGAAGGGTAGAAGGTTCATAAAATAAGAACAGAAAAATTAAAATCCTTTGTGGAATCATGACTCTCAGTAAAAATTAATCTCCCCTATGGAATCCTGAATCTGAGTTCTACTTAAAATACCTACAGCTATCAGCCCATGTTACAGACTCAAGAAATTAATTTGATCATTTATTCATTTTTTCTGGTAACCACTTTACCTTTTCATGGTTGTGTGGGATCCAATATCTATCACAGCACTTACTGAACCCAGAGAAGAGCAACTAATCCTAGATGGGATGCTAGTCTTCTGTACAAAAATTACTATGCAGTTTATGTTTTCAAGCCATAAAATTAGTGGCACCTGCATTACTGTACTAACATATGCTTTCTATATACATGCAAGAATTTTTTTATGCTTGATACTTACCCAGGCATCTTTCCTTTTTTCAGAACAATAGAAAAACACTAGAAGACTTGAAACAGAATTATTCAGAAAGATAAGAGAATATTTTAATGACTGTTGTACAGTTGTAATCACTGTCTGACTATTAGAGATGGCTGACTTTTTGACTCCTTGTGAAATTTTCTCTATTCAGGCTGCACACAAGTAGGTAAACCATACTGGTCCTGGAAGATGTATTATCACTAGTGGTTATAACAGTTTAGGCTGCTTAATCCAAAATATTTACTGGTCTAATGCTTCACTAAGTTTCAGCATTCATTATACAGAGTAACATATTTTATTTGGAAGAGATGGGATATCCGATTTTCATCTCTCTTCTAGTGCAATCTTGACAAGTCATCCTAGACTGGAAAATTTTTGTTTGCCATCTAACATTCCTTGTCACGCACTATATTTGTATTTTTTCAACACTATTCTGAAACATTGAAGATTTGGGGAACATTACAGAACAATGGCTGGGCAGGATATGGAATTATGTAACATTTGTGAGAAGTCACTTTAAGGGAAATATCTTTGAAGACATGCAAGTAAATGATGTATTAGCTTAATACTTTGTTTTATTATTTGAGGGAGATGTAAAGTGAGATAAGCCTATGGCGAGGTAGGAATGCTCACTGTCTCACAGGTATATATTAGGCTGACTACCAGGGCCTTTATAAGCTTAGCTGTGCAACCCAACTAATTTGCATCCCCTTGTAACATGTGCATCTTAATTGGAGGGGGGTGTTTGTTAGGAGGTTGCTAAAAAGTTACATGGAGGGTATGTTAGGGAATGCTTACCATAGGCATCTGTCTATAAGTCACATGCAGGCCATTCCAGGGATGAATTAATTATTACCCATCCAACCGTAATTAGGAAATGTTTACTGTTGGCCTCTGTCTATAAGAGACATGGGGACCAGCCCAATTTTATGAATCCCATCCAATAGCCAAAGTAACATTTAAATATGATTCTGCTTCACATGGGAGGGGAGTCTATTCCAGACCATGGAGATCCTTTGAGCAATATCTGTCTCACCAACATGTCCTATTTATGCCACAAACAAAGTTCAGATCCCTGTATATAGTGTTTCTGGTGATGATTGTTTTGTGGATGTGCAAAAGCTCCACCAGGGCTTCATCTAAGGTTGCTTTATATGCCAACTAAAGATCACTTCTCAACAACTTGTAGGAGGCTGAGTATAAGAACCAGGCTCTAAGGAGATCTGTATAGGAGACTGTGTTAGTACCCTGAATTCTCTTGGTGAGGAACCTCTGTTGGCATTTCAACTGCTGCTTATGCCTAGTCAGATACATGCAGAGGGGGGTATTGTACTCAATGATGGCTATGGTAAGGACTGAGTAGAGTGGTGCTATAACTTCCTTGGATCTGGATTACTTTTAAGCTGGTGGCATAGATGTGGCTACATGTTGGTAAAAGGTCAGGTCACTAACTACTTGGTCATCTCTTAGAGATGTCATATCGATGGAATAATTTGTTTGGGGAAATGTTTTCCAAAAATACATTATAATGCACTTCTTTACATTGAGTTTTAATATGTGGCTTTGACACCCATCATTTGTCTGCATTAAACCCCCCCTGAAGGGTGTTAATGTCATGGGAGAAATTTATGATATCTCCCAATTTGCTGTCATCTGTGAACTTGGTGAGCCAGAGGACCTTGATATTAGACTTGATCTCCAAGAGGTAGATGACAAACAGGAGTGGGCCCAGCATGAATCCCTGTGGCACTCTGCTGGTGACCTGCCCCTTTGAGGAGGTGGTCTCACTAGTCCTGATTTCATGGGTCTTATCTGTGAGCCACTGGAAATTCAGCAAGTTATGCAGGGATATATATCTAGTTTGATGAGTTTGTTTGCAATAACTGAGTGGGTTGTTGTATCAAATGCCTCAGCTAGGTCTAGGTAGGCAGTATACATCATTTTCCCTTCAACCATTGCCTTGGCTTCCTTCTCAAAGAAGGAATAATTGTTCCTTGACATAACCAAATTGGGATAGGTCCAGTGTCTGTAGGTTGCAGATGTCTTTGTTGATCATTTCTATGATAATTCGGTCTATTGGTTTGTATATTAGCCTAGTAAGACTAATAGGACTGTAGTTTTCAGGATCAGTTGATTGTCCAGTCTTGTGAAAGGAAATCACCGTTGCCATCCACCATTCGCTTGGTACATAGCCTGTTTTGAGACTGTAGTTGAAAAATGATTCAAGTGGTCCTGTTATGTTATGTTTCAAGCTATTTTAAGACACAGTCTGGAATATAGTCAGAACCCACTGAGGCTGTTTTTAGACTTAGTGAGTGCTACTATAACCTGCTCCTGGCTGATAGCTGGGAGTGTAGATCAGAGTGTGTGATATACCTTTAAGAAGCTTTCCAGTGAGTCAGCACATGCATGTTAGTACTGAGCATGTGCAAGCAACCGTGCCATTTGTAGTGAGTAGCCAGAATGTGAGCATACAAGTATGTAGTCAGTTAGCTAGATAGTTCATCTAAGTTTAATGTTTAATGTTCCTGGCATTCATCCTAATGTATTTGTATACAATAAACTACTTAAACAAAAAAGTACTTAAACGACCACCCAAGCCTCAATGTCTTCTTTATGCACATAAGAATAGTGACATGGTGTCAGAATGTGATCCAGAGTTACAGCCATAAGGCAACTGGTTAAAGTTGGAGGAATATACAGCAGTTGATCATCCCTACTGCTCAAATGACTTGTGAAAAAGGTCAGAAATGAATTCCATGTACTAAAACTTGTTTAAGTGATTTCTTTTGCTACAACTATAAAACAAATGCTCAAAATTAATTTCTTATTAAACAAAACTGTGACATATTGATATAAATATTCAAAATAATTAGGAAAATGTTTGAAACAATATCTGAATTGCATAAAATGTACAGAAAGAGAAAAATGAGTGTATTTTTTCACTATGTGCTACTTTTTGTGTTAACTAAAGCTAGTCAAAGTATCAGAAGTGTACAAAATGTTTGCAAGTATGTGCGGTATAAAGTGCAGTTATTTTGCAAAGGTTGTTTCAAAGAATATTTTGCAAAGTACAGTTACTTCAAAGCATATTTCACACTGCAAGTATTTAGAAGAGTTTAGTGTAATTTTGAATATTATTACAAGTATGTGGTGTATGTGAATGTTCATACATAATTACAAGGGCCATTTTGCATTGTGTTTTACTATAATCTGTTGGCACAGCAGAAGGTTTTTGCAGACCCGCACCACTTGTGTTCGATAACTGTATTGCAGAAAATTGGACAGTTTTTGAGCAGGAGTATGATATTTTTATACAGGCTGCTTTTTCTGACAAACACACTTGTACAAAGGCATTGATTCAGTTTAATTTAGCTGGTTCAGAGTCCATTGAAAGAGAGCATTTGTTTGTATATGCACATCCTGTGTTTGCAGGGTTGGGGGAAACCACCGTACAGTAGTACCGACTGAAACAAGGGAAGACCATGAGTGCTTAAAACATAAATTTAGAGAAATGTGTTACCCCCAAATGAATATTACAATGGAAAGGCACTTATTTCACACAAGGGATCAAAAACCTGGTGAGACTTTTACAACATATAAAACTGACTTGAGAAACAAGACTAAACATGCAAATTTGGTGATTTGAAAGATGAGCTGATAAAAGACAGGCTTGTGTGTGGTATTAATAATGACACACTGAGAAAGAATTTGCTTCAAGACAGTAATTTAATGTTAAATAAGGCCATTTAGATTTCTCAGATATATGAGCTTACAGAAAAGCACACAAATATGCATACAAATGAGAATAGAAGTGGAAGGCACACTGACAAAGCTCATATTGATAGTATGCACCACGTGGTTAAAAGAAACAGGCCCAAGCACATGGCAGCAACTGCGGGTCCTATAACATTGCCTGAAAAACACAAAGTCTTTCCAGCAAATTCCAGGGCATGCTCAGTGAAATATAAGGGTGAGTCAGCAAAGTCAAAACATGTGCCCCCACCCAGCTTCATAGTCAACTGTCATAATTGTGGTGGAAATCATAAACCCAAAAGAGGAAAAGTACATAGCTTTTGGTCAGCAGTGTAATTCTTGAAATAAGTGGAATCATTTCAAAAGATTTTGTAAATCAAATAAGACACATTCTTTTATTAAAATAGGGTTTTTCCAATAGGCAAGCTAATCAATTAGAAAGCTGAAATCCACTTTTTATATTGAGGGTGTGTGGGTGCTTGGTGAAACAGTTAATGCAGTAGATTTGTGGTCAAATAATGAGATCTTTTGTACTGTTTGAATTAATGGGAGTTCCACAGAGCTCAAAGTAGATACTGGCTCAAAGTGCAATGTTATGTTAGCAGAAACATTTGCTAGAGTAAAAGCTAATTTGACAAAGTGTGTGAATCTTGTTGAGTATGGTGGTGAAGAGATTCAAACCAAAGGCTCAGTAGTGCTTTTTTGTTACTCTGCTGGAATCAGCTATGACTTGCAATTTTTTGTGGTCAAGAGACATGTGCAGTCATTATTAGGCCTCAAAGACAGTTTGAAAATGGGACTACTTTCACTTAATAAAGAAGTTCACACTGTAAGCCTGCATGACAACACCTCACATTTCACCCAATCTATTTTTTCTGAGTATGCTGATATCTTTGCAGACAAACTAGGCAAACTGACAGTTGTATATTAAATTAAGTTAGACTCAGAGGTCAGCCCACTTGCCAGACCAGCAGAGAAAGTTCAAGTAGCTATGCAGAACAGGGTCAAAGCTGATCTAGACAGAATGGTGCAGCTAGGAGTAATTTTCCCAGTAGAAGAACCTGCAGAAAAGGTATCCTCCATGGTGGTAGCTCATAAGAAAAGTTCAGATGATATCAGAATATATATTGATCCAACAGATCTGAACAAAGAAATAAAAAGGCCTCACCATCCAATGTGCACAGTCAAAGAGGTTGCTAGCCTCCTGCCAAATGCCACTGTTTTTTCTGTCTTAGATTCAGAGTTCCGATTGGCAAATTTTGCTTGACCAAAAATCCTCATTGTTAGCAATCTTTGGTACACCATTTGTTAGATACAGATTTCTGATAATGTCATTTGGAATAAATACTGCAAGTGAAGTCTTTCAGCGTGTGATGGTGCACATTTTATTCTGGTTATCCATGTGCTATTATAGTAGATGATATTCTAATAGGAGACAATGGTAAAGTTGAACGTGACAGAACTCTCAAGAAAGTTGTGGAAAGAGCACATGAAGTGAATCTTAAGCTGAATCCTCAGAATTGCAAATTCAGGTTATGAAAAATTACTCATGTTGGTCATTTGTTTACCATTTCAAGCTTATGACCAGATCCTTACAAGCAAACAGCAATTCTCAAGATGCCTACTCCAGATAATGTCCAAGCCCTAAAACTTTTTTTGGCATGGTTAACTATCTAGGTAAGTTCATTCCAGATTTAAGCCAACTTTCAGCACTGCTCAGAAAGCTGACAATCAAACATGGAATTTGGCCATGACCAAAAAAGCACTAAAGTGTATTTGATGCACTTGAAAATTGATAGCCCACTAACTCTCGGCTACGATGATGTTCACATACCAGTTACTCTTTCCTGTGATGCTTCAAAATTTGGTCTAGGTGCAGTTATTCTTCAAGATGGTAGACCAATATCCTGTGCTTCGAGAACTCTTACCCAGACTGAGACGCAATATGCCCAGATTGAGAAAGAGCTTTTGGCGATTGCGTTTGCATTTTTGAAGTTCCATGATTATATTTATGGTCGACTTATCGAGATTGAAACTGACCAGCAACCTCTAGTTACTATTTTGAGAAAGCCTATGCATACAGCTCCAGATAGATTGCAATATTATGTTCACATTGCTGAAGTACAATTTCATTCTTGTTTACACAAAAGGCAAACTTCTTTATCTTGCTGATACTTTATCCAGATCGTACAGAAAAAAAAAACAGAGAACAGCATAACAATGAGCAACTTGATTTTGAGGTAATGGAAGTAAGACATTTTTCTTCCACATGTCTTGATGAGCTCAGAACTTACATTACTTCAGATCCAATTCTCCAAAAGCTAAACCTCCCAATCAATCAAGGATGGCCTTCAAACCAATCTTGTTTACCGGTAGTAGTGCAACCATATTTTCCATACAGAGATGAGATTTTGTCAGACAATGGTATCATTATGAAAGGTCCTAAGGTGATTGTTCCCATGTCCTTGCAAGAAAAGTATATTAAGATCTTGCATCATGGCCACCCAGAAATTGATAATACCAAAAGAAGGGTGAGAGGTTTAATATTTTGGCCTTCTATGTCAAGAGATATTGAGACAGTACTTTCATCTTGCTCAGTATGTAATAGAATAAAGCCACATCAACAGAAAGAGCCACTTTAGTTAAGCCAGATTCCTGAACTACCTTGGTCAACAGTAGCCACAGATATATTTGAGTGGAATGGTCAACATTACTTGATGTTAGTAGACTCTTATTCAAGTTGGTTCAAGATTGATCTACTTTCCAACTTAACTTCCAATACTGCCCTTACTAGGTTGAAGAGACACTTTTCTGTCCATGGTAATCTGCACAGAGTTAATTCTGACAATGTACAGTTTACTAGTCAGAAGTTCAAGAAACTTGCAGAAGCATGGGACTTTGTTCATATTATGAGTAGTTCTAAATACTCCCAGTCAAATGGCTTGGCTGAACATGCAGTTCAAAGTGCAAAATAGCTGCTAGAGAAATCCAGACATGACAATATTGATGTTTTTCTCAACTTGTTAAATGTCAGAAACATTCCTCATGATAAACATATTGGTTCACCTGCTGAGCGACTTATGTCGAGAAATACCAGGACCAAATTACCAATCAGCAGTACTTTATTGGTTCCATGTGCTAAGAACAACTAAGCAGTAAAAGCCCAACTGTTGAAAAAAGTGTTTGTCCCAGATGTCTTACTATGATAAAACCAGCAAACCGCTCAGTTCATTGAAAAAAGGGGAGATAGGATGCAGAGGTCAAAAGGTTTTGATTGCATCTGTTTGTGTCAAGAGCCTTGATCATACACTGTGGAATCACAAGGAGTGGAATTCAAATGAAATTGGAAGCATTTATTGCCAGTGCCCAAACCAGAATTACAGCATCATGCCTGTGACAGACTCTAGTTCTCAGAATGACTTATTCAATGTTCCTTTTCCAGAGATCATTCCATCAGCAATCCTCATTCCTGAGAAAATCCCTGAGACTCTTCAAGCAGAACATTCCCCAGTGACTGCCACTGTTGCTAAACACAGTTTTAACTATTATGTCACAAGATCAGTTCGCATCTCAAAGCCTACTTCCAGATACACGGCAACCTAGACATGGCTGTTGTTTTTCTTTATTAGTGTCTGTATAATTGCATGCCTGTTGAAATGTCATTGTTCATATGAGACAGATCAGTAAAGAGGGAGGATGTAGATTAGAGTGTGTGATATAACTTTAAGAAACTTTCCATTGAGTCAGCACATGCATGTTAGAACTGAGCAAGTGCAAGCAATAGTGACATTTAGAGTGAGCAGCCAGAGTGTAAGCATGCAATGATGTGGTGAGTTAGATAGTTTAAGTTTAATGTTCCTGCCATTCATCCTGATGTATTTGTATACAATAAACTACTTAAATAAACATACAAGCCTCAATGTCTTCTTAATGCACATAAGAAGAGTAGCAGGAGGATAATTTAACGGGGAATGTGAGGCTAATGTTTGAGCTGAATTTGTTGTTAATCTGCTCAGTAAAGGTGGTACCATTTACAATGTTTTATGCTACCTTTGAGGTTTCAGGTGCAGCTGTAGAAGGCCTTGTGGTTGTCTTTAGCCTAAGAAATGATCTTGACCTCATATTTGTCCTTGTTGGATTTAATTGGTCCTCTTAGTTTCCTGTTTACATTCATGAATTCTGGAAAATAGCTATTGCAATGCCATTACAAAAGGGTGGCCCAACCACAGATCCTGGACACTATAGACCTATGAGTCTCTTATGTAAAGCTATGGAGCACATTATCTCAGACTTAATTAATCTTGACATTGAAAATATCTCAACCTTGGGCCCTCATTTGGCTTTATCACAGAAAGGTCTTGCTTCTTTAACCTTATTAATTTTTTTGAAAAAGTAACTGAAGCAGTGGAAAGTGGTTAGGCAGTTCATACAGCATATCTAGACCTGGCCAAGGCATTGGCACTATATTTTTTCATTTATTTTCAAATACATTTGAATGAATTCCATAGTATTTAAACATAACATCTTAAATAACTGTGTACATTATTTACATTAGCCTGACACTATAACAGATGTTAATGTATACAGTTACTTTATAAGTATGTCCAATCCATTATCAGAGTGTCTAATCAATTATTGTATAGTGCCAATCAATGATAAGACTTTTCCCCAAAGGGTGTTGATAAATGGCTTTGGATAAATTCTTAGTTCTATAATTTTAATTTCCAATAATGCTGTGGTCTTCAGTAGGCTGTAGAAGTCTTCCAAAGTTGGTATTGTGTTTGCATTCCATCTTCTTGTTATACACTTCCTTGAAATTGCAAGTATAGTCCATATTAGGTATATGCTTAACCTATTCAAATAAGGACCTTTGTTCACATTTAATAATACATGAGCTTTAGTTAAATAAAATGATTCATTAAATAAAGCTTGTAGAAAGTTATTAATACCATTCCAAAATGGCTTAATTTTAACACAATCAAAGAAAACATGGTTCCAGTCTGCATGCTGACATCAACATATTCCTTTTATGGAAGAACTAATTTTTGCCGGTTCTGTCCAGGGTTAAGAATGCTCTGTGCAAGCATTTCCAATTAAAAACTTTCCAGTATTGTGTAAAGGATGTATATTTTATCGATAATAAGATACTTGTTTTAATATCTTCAGTTAACTGTATTGAGTGTCCTTTTGTTATATATTTCCAATATGAGGTTTTGGGTGTTGTTTTATAGTTTATCAATATTTTGTAAAATTTTGAAATACTGTTTCCCATGTCAAAGTCATTATATATGATTTCATATATACATTTTGTAAATTTAGATATTTCTTTAAATGAAGAATTGTTACTTATTCTACTTTAATCTTGAGACTATAACAGAATACTCTGTAAAGTTAGCCAGTCCTGTTTTGGAATTTTGTATGTTGTTTTTATTACTTGCATATCTAAAACTTTTAGTTGTTTGATACATTGGAGCCAACAAACAAATCATTTCTCTATATATTTTATGTGGAAAGTTCTCTGTGACTATAAATGGTGTTAAAAGATCAAACCAGATTTTTAAATCTATATTTGCATTAATAATTTTCCTAAATAAGTCAATGTAATAATTAATCATACAAGTTTTAGTGGGTTTATTTATGTTATATTGCATACTAATACATAATATGTGCCATGGCAAATTGTTTTTATCTGTTATTTGGAATTTTTTTGTAAATCAAATTCATTTATTGATATTACAGTTAGTAATTCTTTCCAATTTGCAGAGTAATTTGGACTTATCCAGTCTGAGATTGTTTTATATGTTGATGCTTTTATATATGTTTCTATATAAGGAATGTTTAATTCTCCCAGTTTCCATGGTCTGATATGATGTATTAAAGATATTATGTTTCTTTTGGGAAACCATAAAAAAATATTAGGCATGAATTTATTTCTTTAAGTATATTCCTTTCTGGTAACAGTTGCATTGCCAAGGCTATATATAGGATCTTGGGCAGTAAAACTATTTTTATTAACTGTAGTCTATCTTCAAATGTTAATGTTATTTTGTTCCATTTTTCCACAGAGATTTTAATTGTATTGATGATATTATTGCAGTTTTTTGAGACTACTTCATTATTATCCTCGCATAACTCAATTCCTAGATATTTTAAGGTAGATTCTTGTTTCCCTATGATGTGATCCTCCTTAGTCTGCAGTTCTTTTTTTATTTAAAAATAAAAATTTTGATTTATTGAAATGGAGTCCTGAAGTCATGTGAAATCTGTCAATTAATATATCTAATTCTTCTAATGTCTCTTTTGTATTAGATAATGTTAGTAATATGTCAAATAGCATTACTTTAGAATTGTATTGTTCATAAACATCTATTCCTTTGATTATTATATTGTTATGAACTGAATCTGCTAATATTTCAATAGCCAGAGCAAATCAAATCGGTGACATGGGACATCCTTGTTTAGTGCCTTTTGTTATATGTATAGATTCAGAGGTAAAAAGACCTAACTTGACATACACTAAATTATTTGTATATATATTCTTTAGGAGATGGATGCAGGAAATTTAAATAAGATCAGGATTTTGAATAACTAGTCCCAATTTAGAGGTTCAAAGGTTGTCTCTATATCTAAACCAATTATGAGTGTTTATTTTTTTAACATAATCTAGAAGAGATATTATCCTTTTAATATTGTCATGTGTGTGTCTATGATATATAAATCCAGTTTGATCATTATATATTGTTTTGGATAGTGTTATTTTCATTCTGTTAGTTAATATTGTCATAAATATCTTATAGTCATTATTTAATAATGATATAGGTCTATACGAGTTACAGAGGTTTAGTGATTTGTTTTCATTTATGATTGGTGTGATTAAGTAATATCTCCAAGAGGGTGGTATTAAAGCTTGTGATTGAATTCCAAATAGAGTTTTATTTAAGAGGGATAGTATCTTTGAAGGAAAAAGTTTATATATTTCCATAATTATGCCATCTATACCTGGAGCTTTATTACTTTTACCCTCTTTTACTGTATCTGTAATTTCTTGGTATGATATGGGTACTTGCAGATCTAGTTTAAATTTTTCTGTTTTTTTTTATATTAGAACATGTTTTACCTTGAGTTAAGTGATCAATATGTATATTTTCTTTTTGGAAATGTTCAATATAGTGATTTCTATAGGCATCAAGAATGTCACCTATATCCGAGACATTTTTCCCTTTCTTTTCATAGAAGATACTTTTAATGTTATTAGCTTTTGATTGTATTTTGATTCTTGTGGATAAATTATGTAGATATTTGGAAGGTATTCATTTTTAGTTTTTCTAAAGCTAAACTAGTTTCATTGTATTTATTGTTTAATACTTCTACTTTCTTTTTCATCTCCAAATGATTTTGATTTTTTTCAGCTTTTACTGACAAAAGTTTGGATTGTAGATCTAATAATTCAGAATCCCATTCTCTTATACCAAGTTAACGTTTTACCATATATGTAAGCATTTAATGAGTCCCACATCATTATTTTATTTATCTCTGTGGTATAATTAATATCCAAGAACTGTAATTCAGATAATAACCAGGGTTTAAACTCTTTAATTTTAGTTATATATGCTGGAATTCTGGAGTTAAAGATTAATGGTTTGCATCCATTTTGAAGTTTTAGTATCAATGAATGGTGGTCTGAAAAAGGGCAGGGAGTGATTAAGAAATTAATGATTTTAGAGTGTAAGTCATGGTCAGCAAATATTTTATCTAAATATATAACAAGAAAAACGGCTGTCAGGTAAAACCCAGTATATAAAAAAGGGAACTTGTAAAAACAGCACTATACTGGGAACCACACAATAACGTCTTTATTAAACAAACAAAAGTACATAAAGGAGAGGTGAGCGCTTTCGCAACATTAGTTGCTTCATCAGACATAGATATAAGTATTTAAGCAACAGAATGTTTTATATCTATGTCTGATGAAGCAACTAATGTTGCGAAAGCACTCACCTCTCCTTTATGTACTTTTGTTTGTTTAATAAAGACGTTATTGTGTGGTTCCCAGTATAGTGCTGTTTTTACAAATATTTTATCTATTCTAGTTTGGGTACCAAATCTGTGATCTTGATGGGAAAACAACAAATATTTAACTTCTTTAAACATGATAATATCTACAAGATGAAATGATTCTACCCACTTGTTTAAAGCTTTTGATACAGCAGATGTACACAGTCATCCTTTAGTTGTAGTTTCAGAAATATCAAATATGCAGTTAAAATATCCTCCTAATATTAAGCTGCCTTTATAATTATTGGAAATGAAATCCAAGTGTTTTTTAACAGTTCCTGTTCCAATGCCTGGGAACCAGTATACATTGGCTAGGGTCCATATTCTGTTATTATATTTAACTATTACTAATGCCATAATGCCTTCTTTATCTTCATACTTATAAATAATTTCTGGGTTAATCACATTTGTTTTCCATAAAATTGTTACCCATTTTGTCTTTGTCTTCTAAGTGGATTGAGCTAATATCATATATTCCTTAGGATTCCATTTGTAATTGTCAATTGTTTTGAAATAAATTTCTTGAAGAAAGACAATTTGTGCTTTGTTCAGTTTTAAATATTTTAGTAGATTTCATTTCTTGCTGGGATTGTTTAAGCCATTGGTAAAGATAATAAAGTTAAATCCATCTTAGGTTATTTAGAGTATGTATTTTTTTGTTTTACTGTGACTATTAAACATTTTCCTCTGATAACTATAAAGTATATGTTTGAGTTTTTAAACAAAGTTATTAGTTTTATACTTAGAGTGTTTACCAATAAAGCAATATTTTGGTCAGGCGTACTAAAAATGTTTTTGTGAAATAAATTTAAATTAATAAATGTTAACAAAACTAAGATCCGCACTAGCCATGGAATGAAAATAATTCCTAATCTGGTGGATAAACCTAAATCCATCAGATGATCACTCATACCTTGACAAGCCAGAACATCTGACCTCCATAAATTGAATTATCATATGGAGAATATTTGTAATAGGAATAAGCAATATTTATATTATTTTGAACATATATAGTACTATTGTAGATTAGACAGAATTCTAATACAGTATAAATGTCTAATTATTGTATAAGCAATTAATATTTTCCTGAAAGATAGATGACAAGCAATTCAGTCATAGTAAATATAGGATGCATTGTAAACCAAAAAGAGCAAAACTAAGAAAATACAAAGCGAACTGGATGACCTGGACTTTTCCTAGTCATCCAGTTCACTTTGTATTTTCTTAAATATAGGATTAGCATATATAAAACCTCAGTAAAAGATTAAAACACACAGTTATTTAATATAGTCACCCTTATTGATGAAGTCTTTCAAAACTTATTACTTAATATTAATAGATGGTAATAATATTTATACCTAATGTTTATAATACAATGTATTTTACTGGCTATATCAGAAGTTATATTTCATTGTTTGCCAGCATTTAAGCAATCACTTTGTTTGTTGATAACTTACTTAAAGCATCAAGTTTGTTTTATGTGAACATTGATGAAAGTTAGTGCATTTTAATTATCAGTACATCCCTCTTCTCCCCTATTTCCTACACATAAGGATTTTCATATCTGTCATTTCTTATTATAAAATGAGTGAAATATAGGTTAAAAACAACAAATTCACTTATTGTGATTAATGATTACAAGTTCCCATTCCATAGTCATAAATTGCCATTTTATGGTGTATACTGAAAGTTTTTAGATTTAAATGGCAACATTCTATTTTGTATAATCAGCAAAGGTTAAACTGAGTGATTATTGTCAATTTAATACTATTTGTTCAGAATGTGATTGTTGCATTCTGTGACATTCCTAGTTCAGGCTTCTATTGTTTCCCTTGAACAACTTTGGCAGTTTGATGTCATGTATAAAACATTAGCTACCTTGGTAACAACTTATGTATTATGTATGGGCAAGATGGGTTACAAAACCACAATTCAAGTTAAAGCAATTATATGACTTGTTATGCACATTTACTTATATGAGAAAATCATCATGCTTCCCCTTGATATTCAATATAGTGTATGTCATTTATGACAAGTTAAAACAGTAGTGTTTTTATACACAAGCCCATGCTATTAAATCCTGTCTTTAATATCTAAATTCAGCAGACTGCCTCATTTTATATGACGATTATATATCTTATGTCTAGATTTACTAAAATCATACATTACATAAATATTGTGTGTGTTTTTTTTTTTTTTTTTTTTTTTTTTTGGCTGTTGCTTAGTTATTTGAGACACCACAAGCTGTAATGCTTATTCTTATTATTAGCTTTTTTCAAGCAAGCATGTTTATATAGTCTATAGTCTTTAAATTATGGGACCATTCTATTTTCTTATTTGTTATAAGTATATTTCCATCCTTACATACACACATAACGGTACTTCAAGCACGGGCAACAATGCCCATCCAGTTTTTCCAGAATACCATTGTTCATGTAGTGCGTTTCCAGGCTGTTCTTAAAATATCCACACCAATATTTGTCCTGTTCCATTTTACCAGCTTGTTCCATGCTGTGGCCACTCTGCCAGTGAACCACTCAACGCACCTTCCATTTCCACAGATATTTCCATGAATGAAATCTGATGACTCTCTAGCACTTCCTGGCAACCACAAACACCCATAGGATCAGCTATCCCCATATGCCCAACATGTCCGAGCAAGCTCACCTCCCAGACCACTGTAAAGGGTACTGCACAAGGCCAAGTGCTCTTAGTCTTTCACAATAACACAGACTTCCACTCTTATGTAAGTCCTTAATGCATTTGGACCAAAATACATTTTAAATATAAAATTGCGCTTATTATTTATTTATTTATTTTATCACAAATCAACATAATGAGCGAAACAAAGTGTTGGGAGACCATCAATATGTGTACATGTGGTTTAAAATAGCCCTTTTATTATATTTTTTCTTTTTTTTATAAACCAAAAACTTCATTGCCGAGAATCATTTCAGAGGCTCCTCAGAGCCGTTAAGCATTATCATCACTCTTTCTCCGTTACCATAGTAACCTGAGAGCATCTGTTTCTGTTAGTGTGTCTGTGTACTGCATATTAGAGGCTCATGATGCACCTGAAGCAAAGCTTCATTTCACTGCAACTTCAACCCTATATTCCCTCCCTTTCAGTGAGGTAGCAGCCAGAGGAAAGAATGGAGAGCAAACAGATCCAAAAAAAAAAAAAAAAACCTCCGAACAAGCCGCCACAGTAAAAATAACACATTCTTCCAGCCTTCCCACCTCTCACTCAGCAGATGTACAAACAAACTATTCTCTGCCAAAATATCCTAAATCACAGTTTTATCCACCCCCTTGCCCTGGATCCAGGCTAAAATACCTAATGTATCTTCCTAATACACAAGCATCAGTAAACCTCGATCACAAGCCGCAATGCACAGCTTCCTGGGGATGAAAACAACAACACACAACAGCTGCCAGACACAGCTGCAGCCACACACACCATGTCAGGCTTAATCAAACAGCACTCAAAGCTATGATACCTGCCATAATTGATATTAACTCTGTTTAGACAGAATAATAATGACATTTGTACTAGCTTCCAGACAGAGCTGCATCCATGCACACCATATCAGGATTGATCAAACAGCACTCAAAGCTATGATACCTGCCATAACTGATAATACCTATGTTTAGACAGAATAACAATGACATTTGCACTAGATGCCAGCCACAGCTGCATCCACACACACCATATCAGGATTGATCAAACAGCACTTGTAGCTGTGATACCTGCCATAATTAATATTAACTATATAGAATAATGATGACATTTATACTAAGATCTTGCTACTATTATTTATCCAGGATATACATGGCATTTCTAAATCATACTTCAACTGAAGAAGGCATTAGTCTCCATGACAGCATTTTTTTTCAAAACACTGTACTGTTACTGCTATTATATATGATATTAATTTGTTACATTTGAGTCTGAATTTGGATGAATGATACCTTGTTGAATTAGTTAATTAATTATTTAAAGTATTATAAGTAAAATCAATGAAAAATGAACAAGATAAGTAATCATTGAGTTCATGCAGGGGAATAGAAATTTCTATGTTTGTATTATATGTTGCTTTGTTGGCTTATATATAATGTAAATAGTAACCCATCTTGACCTACCTTTGTTTGTGAAGAATTATTGGATGCTTTGAAGATTCTGAATAAATCATTACGGTTTCTCAGTTGTTTAAGAAACCCTCCTTTTTTAAATAAAAACAGATGACAAGTGATGTGCCATATCAGTCGATACTTTGAGAGATGCAGTTGTAAGAGTTATTTTTTGGGACAGCTATCTTGAAATCAGTTTTTTGTTTCTTCTTTCTTGCATCAGCCCAAGGATTTGTTTCTTTTATTCTTTTAAGAGTAGGGGCCATCCATTCCATTTTTTTCTGGGATAGGCACTATGTTGTTGTTTTTGATGAATATAGTAGCTTCTTCTAAGTCATTAAAGGTTCTCATCTCATTGGTAAAAAGTATTTTAACTTGGCAGAAAAGGGTAGCTGTGCTTTAATGTTGTTTTGTTTCAACAGTTTTATTATTGGCCAGACTTTTTTCCTTTGTTTTAGTATTCTGGAAGAATAATCATTGTCAAACCTTATCAGGCTTTGATTGTATTTTAAGGGTGATTTTCTCCAAGCATATTTTAATATTAGTTCATTGGCCAGAAATGAAAGAAATTGTATAACTATGGATCTAGGTGGAGTATTTGTTGAGTTAGAAGCAGGTTTCCTCAGTGTTCTATGCACCCTTTCAATTTCAAATGAAAGTTTCTTTTTCAAGTAAAAAAAATCCAGGAATCCAGGTTGTTAAGAATGAAATAATGTCTTCTTCTTCAGTGTTTTCTGGCAAACCAAAGATCCTTACATTGTTTCTCCTTTCCCTGTTTTCTAAGTTATCTATTTTGTTAAGCAACCATGTATTCTGTTTAAGCAGAAATTGTTTTTGGAATTCTTCCTCTTTGAGTCTCCCTTCAATGTCATTTAGAGAAGTCTCTATATTTGTTATTTTTGTATGGTGTTGCTGTAATAGTTCCTTAAGAGTATCAGCCAGTTTTTGATAATTTAATTTGAGGTTTTCTAAGTCATTTTTAAAGCCATCCATCTTCAAAGATAGTTCCTGTAAGGCAGAGGTCATCAATTGCAGTTTTTCTTTTCAAAGCAGCATCTGGATGAGAATTTCTTGAGTTGTTCATATTCAGTGACTCAATATATCTCCAAGTTACTTGACAGGAAAATGTTTGCATATATCCAGCAAAATTCATATTTATGTAGTTTAGTAGTTTATCTATAGATTTCTGATGTTTTAAATTTGAAAATAATAAACTTTTCCTATATTATTATCCTAGTTTATGGAGCTCTCAAAATCCTCTGCTCTCAATTGGCCATCTAGGGTCTGCCCCCCATTTGGCACTATTTTTGATCCTCATTTAGATAATCAAAATCTTTTTGATACAACAGTGGCTGATTCATTTAAGACTTTCCAGGACCAAGGTAAGATCATGAAGGATCTTAAACAGATTTTTGTCTCTTCCCTTCCTAAATTTCAGAAGAATTGTCCTGCTTAAACTGCTTTGGTTCATAGACGGCCTTATCCTCCCTCCAAAAGTAAGACAGTTCCTAGGCATGTTTCTTCTAACAAACCCAGTCAGGTAGCTTGACTTCAAAAATCTTCTTTTCAGGATAAGTCTACCTTCATCTGACATTCTATTCTCCTTTTTCCTCAGCCAGGTTCCCTTGTCTCTCAGACTTTCTGTATTACTCCCTGTTTTGAAACACATCACTTCAGACTCTTGGGTTCTACCAATCACCTGTCATGGCTACTTTATGGTCTGAAAGGCCCCCACATCAAAACTTTTCATGCATTCCCCAATCCCCTTCAGACTAAATTCCCTATTTTTCAGAGGTAGTGCAGGGTTTATTGTAGCAAGGCATCATTCAGCCCATTCTAGATGTCCTAAGGGCATAGCATTTTATTCTAGGATGTTTCTAGTTCCCAGAAAGGAAGGAAGGGTTCTGGAGGTTTCTTCTAGACCTTTCCTTTCTGAATACTTTTCTCAAGTTATCCACCTTCAGGATGCTTTCTATCCAGACTCTATTTCTCTTTTTGCTTCCTGAAGCCTTCCTAATTTCCTTGGATCTGAAGGATGCTTACCTTCATATTTCCATCACCCTCTGTTCAGGACGTTTTTACATTTCTTTGTTGCTTCCTCTCATTTTCAGTTCCCTGCTTTGGTATTTCCACAGCCCAAGGATGTTTATCAAGTGCCTGGCTCTAGTCATAACTTTCTGTAGGCTGCTAGGAGTACAGATATTTTCTTATCTGGATGACCAGCTTCTCCAGACTTCTGCAGGAGCCTTATCTAATCTTAGCTTTATTAGATTTGTTTGCACAATCTGAGCTTCATCATTGATCTCCAGAAGTCTGTTCTATCTCCCTCTCAGGATCATATTTTTCTTGGATGCAGGATTCAAACTGTTACAATGGCATCTCTGCCTGATACTAAGGTACTCTGTCTAATAACTTATTCCACTCCTTGCTTCCTCTGTCTCCCATTCCTGCCAGGTAATTTCTGGAGTTCATAGCCTCGACCATCCTCATGCTTCCTTTTGCCAAACCTCATATGAAGAAGCTTCAGTGGTACCTGCAATTGGTGTGGCTTCAGCATTGCTACCCTCAAGAGTTTCCAGTCCTCTTTCTCTCTTGTCTGAAACTCAAGCTTCATTGGTGGATTCAACACATATCCCTCAACCCAGGTATCCCTTTCTAGCCTCCTGTTCCATCTCAGATACTTCATATCAGTGGTGGGGGGGTGATTCCAGCTGTATGAGGGTTTAATTGTCTCTGGCCCCCCTCATCATTGACTGGATCAATCAACATCAAAGAGATGTGGGCAACTAGACTTGATCTCCAGGCCTTCCACTCTCTTTGGTGCACAGGCCATTTAAGGGTCTGTACAGAGAACACCACAATAATGTGGTGTATCAAGAAGCAGGGGGACACAAGGTCTTATCTTGTTTGCAAACTGGACCTTCAGGCCTGGGATCTGGATATCAAACTGCAGTTTTCCCTTCAAGCAGTTTACTTTCCTTCATAACAAACCTGGTGGCAGACTCTCTGATCAGGAGGGTACACCCTCATTAATAGATGCTTCACAGAGAAGTGTTTCTGGACATTGTTCATCAGTGGGGTATTCCTCAAGTGTATCTTTTGTCTCCCCTATAGACAGGCACCTTCCTCACTTCTATTCCAGAACCCCAACTCCTCTGGCTTGGAAGTTGGATGCCATGTCTTTTTGCTGGAAATGGGATGTTCCTTTATGCTTTTCCTCCTCTTCCTCTTCTTCCCAGGGTCCTACACAATTTCAAACAGGACTCTCAAATAATATTGTCAGTGACTCCTTGTTGGCCCAGGCAGCACTGCTTACCCCTCCTCTTTCATCTGGCCAGGGGCAATACTGCTCAGACAAGCTCCACATGGGTTTACAGAGTGGTCCTAGCAGCAGGGAACTCAGAAAAGTGACTACCTTCTGGATTTAAGTATATTTGCTTTTTTTTCACTTGGAATAGCTTCTGTAGCTTACCTTGAACTGGCCTGAACTGTTTTTTTAACTGATTGCTGCATTATTTTAAAATCTGCACTTAAAGTTACATTTTAGTCAAATTTGATCGAAAGTTTGCTTGTTTCTTTGTTTAATTTAACTGTGGAGGCTGCCCACTAAAGTGTGCTAGCCTGTGTAACTAATTTATCACTGTTTCTGCATTTTCTGTGTGTTTCTACCAAAAAAAACAAAAAAACAAAAAAATAATCCTTGTTTTCCTGCCTTCCTCAACTAGTTTAGACCAGTTTATAGGCATTGCTGTATTCTGGGCTGTGGTGTAGTTCCTGTGTTGTCCATTACCTTACTTGGATAGAAGGAAGTTTCTTTGCTCACCAGTGGGAGTGGGGAGCCTTGAGCAGCCTACTTGCCCTTGGGGGAAGTGACTTCAGCACAAGAAGCTGTAGTAATTGGTTGTTTTGGACCATTTCTAGCTCTTTTGTAGTTCACTGTTTAAAATCCGCTTCTGGGCGTTCTTTTCTGGCTGTACTGCTCAGACAAGCTCCACGTGGGTTTACAGAGTGGTCCTAGCAGCAGGGGACTCAGAAAAGTGACTACCTTCTGGATTTAAGTATCTTTGCTTTTTTTCACTTGGAATAGCTTCTGTAGCTTACCTTGAACTAGCCTGAACTGTTTTTTAACTGATTGCTGCATTATTTTAAAATCTGCACTTAAAGTTACATTTTAGTCGAATTTGATCGAAAGTTTGCTTGTTTGTTTGTTTAATTTAACTGTGGAGGTTGCCCACTAAAGTGTGCTAGCCTGTGTAACTAATTTATCACTGTTTCTGCATTTCCTGTGTGTGTGTTTCTACCAAAAAAACAAAAAAACAAACAAAATAATCCTTGTTTCCCCGCCTTCCTCAACTAGTTTAGACCGGTTTACAGGTATTGCTGTATTCTGGGCTGTGGTGTAGTTCCTGTGTTGTCCATTTCCTTACTTGGATAGAAGGAAATTTCTTTGCTCACCAGTGAGAGTGGGGAGCCTTGAGCAACCTACCTGTCCTTGGGGGAAGTGACCGCAGCACAAGAAGCTGTAGTAATTGGTTGTTTTGGACCATTTCTAGCTATTTTGTAGTTCACTGTTTAAAATCCGCCTCTGGGTGTTTTTTTTCTGGCTGTACTGCTCAGGCAAGCTTCACGTGGGTTTACAGAGTGGTCTTAGCAGCAGGGAACTCAGAAAAGCGACTACCTTCAGGATTTAAGTATCTTTGCTTTTTTTCACTTGGAATAGCTTCTGTAGGTTACCTTGAACTAGCCTGAACTGTTTTTTAACTGATTGCTGCATTATTTTAAAATCTGCACTTAAAGTGACATTTTAGTTGAATTTGATCGAAGGTTTGCTTGTTTGTTTGTTTAATTTAACTGTGGAGGCTGCCCACTAAAGTGTGCTGGCCTGTGTAACTAATTTATCACTGTTTCTGCATTTTCTGTGTGTTTCTACCAAAAAAACAAAAACCAAAAAAATAATCCTTGTTTTCCCGCCTTCCTCGACTAGTTTAGACCAGTTTACAGGCATTGCTGTATTCTGGGCTGTGGTGTAGTTCCTGTGTTGTCCATTACCTTACTTGGATAGAAGGAAGTTTCTTTGCTCACCAGCAGGAGTGGGGGCCTTGAGCAGCCTACCTGTCCTTGGGGGAAGTGACCTCAGCACAAGAAGCTGTAGTAATTGGTTGTTTTGGACCATTTCTAGCTCTTTTGTAGTTCACTGTTTAAAATCCGCGTTTGCACGGCTTTGCACGGCTGTGCGCATAGCGCAGTGATGGTGAAACAAGGTTAAACTTTTTCTGGCTCTGCCAAGTCTTCTCTTCAAATTTTCCCTTAGGGAAGCTCTACTCTTAGTATAACCAGACTACTCACTGTATTATAAGTCTAGCACTTGTTCTCAATATTTCTCTACTAAGTAAGCACTCTCGCACTAAGTAAAGCACTACAGCTACTTACCACCCCTGTGAATATCCACTTCCCTTAAAGGTATACCACTCCCTTATACTGTTCTAGCATGTCGAGTGGTAGATTACTGGCGTCGTCTCCAGTTCAGCTGGTCAATCTGGGTATCTTGAGACAATGCTACAATTGTCTCATGTACACAGACAACCCTCTCCTCCTCCCAACAAACACAAATACATGTGAGAGACGCAACTATATAGCCAAACTGGTGGCTGAACTCTCTCAACTCAGGCCTGGCATGACCAGACAGGAGGAGATGGCAACCACACACACAACAATCCCAGTCCCACATAGACCTACCACAACTGCAAACCAAACACATAAAAACACAAAGACATACTCGGAGGCTCTATTAAAAAACTTACCAAAACAACAGAGGCTCCCAAAGCAGACATCCAAAAATCCACCACCTCAAAACAAAACACATGCAACACATACTTCAATAAATCAGTGTGTCGACCAATCGCAGCCCTTAAGGCCAAACACCATGCCTGATACACTAGTAATAGGTGACTCCATAGTCAGACACCCTGATGTCCCACTGACCAGGCTGAACAAGGAGAAGGTGACTGTGAGCTGTCTATCGGGAGCTAGGATCCGCCACATAACACACGCACTCAGGTCACTATAAAGCAAGTACAAATATGACTCCATCATTGTCCATGCTGGTGCGAATGACCTGAGATGTACCTCTCTGGACTACATGAAAAGAGACATAGAGGAGCTCTCCGATTATGTAGCCCAGGCTGGTATGACCCTGACCCTGAGCAGCATCTTGCCCTCACCAAGAATGATACCACAATACAAAGACAAGATGATCAGCTTTAACAATTGGCTCAAGTACTGGTGTCATTCTAAGGGGATCCAATGTCTGTCTGCCTGGGATGATATGTTGGACAAGCCACGCTGCTTCGCAGGGGATGGCTTACACCTGTCACCGCTGGGCTTCCGGATATTGGCTAAGGCTCTTGCCACCCCCATAGTGCCTTTTTTAGACAAGGCTCAAAAGACAAACCCACCTCCTTAGAAAACAAAAATGGAAAAACTAAGGGTAATGCTGCTCAACGCCAGAAGTCTAAATCTCAAGATGCAGGCACTTGATGCACTCCTCAGCATGGAGAACATCGACGTCTGTGCAGTAACTGAAACCTGGTTCAAGGCTCCTGAGAGCACCCCATCGCTACCAGGCTATACCTCATATCATGCTTTTTGGCCCCAAAACCCGGGCCGAACCACAAAGGGAGGGGGAGTGTCCATATTCATAAAGGACACCCACACCTCCAGGTTAGTAGCAACACATACAGGTGCAACTAACCATAGACAAAACTGCTATACAACTGGTAGCATGTTACAGACCACCCTCCCAATCTCAAGAACCCCACTCAGCCTTCCTGAAGACATTGGAGGATATGAATGTATCACAAAATACCATCATATTGGGAGACTTCAACTACCCAAACATAGATTGGGTACATTATTCAAGCCCTAATACCCTAGACCAAAGGTTCCTGGAATTCATAAATTCAAATGCACTGGAACAACTAGTCACCTCTCCCACTAGGGGAGATAATATACTAGAACTGATCATCACAAACATGGGGACAAAATGCTCCACATCAGAAGTATCCCCCTCACTAGTGAGATCTGACCACAAACTAATCACCCTGGATATACATATCCCACCTCCACCCCCAGCACAAAAGACCACAGTGAAAAACTTCTCAAAAGCAGACTTCACTCTTCTTAAGACTGAGATGGTATCCTTTAAGCCCACTGTGCCAGTGGATACCACATCCCACAATGCCGAATCCTTCACAAATGCTTTCTATGGACATCTCCAAGAATGCATGGATCATGCAATCCCAAACAAATCCAAGTCTCTCTCCACCAAATGTAAGCGTCCTGTCTGGTGGACCCCAGCCATAAACAAATTGTATAACAAAAGAAGGAAGCTACTGCACCTCAGAGCGAAATCCCATGAAGGGAAGACATCTCTGATAAACATTAGCAGAAGACTACGTTCTCTCATAAAAATATCCAAGGCAAACTTTGAGAGAAAAATCGCTAAGGACACTAAAGATAACCACAAAGCCTTCTTCAGCTATGTTAGAAACCTGGGCGGAAATCCTCAGATATGCTCAGAGTTGGTTCACAACAACAAAAAATACACTGAACCCACAGATATTGCTAGCATTCTGGCTGACAGGTTCAGTGCAAATTTCTCCCCTCCTTCACCCCCATAAGAAGAAATACTTATCCCAGCTGAATGTAATCTCCCTGTCATCTCAGATGTCCAAGTGAGAACCGCCCTAAACAAAGCAAAAAACACAGCATCAATGGGACCTGACGGTATCCCCGGGTGCATGTTATGTAAACTCCAAGAGGAGCTAAACCCACACATAAAAATGCTATTTAACCTTAGTCTTACTTCGGGATATTACCTGAACACTGGCGTACAGCAACAGTGGTGCCACTCCACAAAAGGGGTGCCTCTACAGACCCTGGAAACTACCGCCCCATAAGCTTAACTAGCCTGGTCTGCAAAGCTATGGAAAGAATCATTATGGAACTCATAAACAGAGACATAGGGGACCTACAGACACTTGACCCCACCCAGTTCGGCTTTGTAAAGGGCAGATCCTGCCTTTTAAACCTGGTTGACTTTTTTGAAACAGTCACTAGAGCCATTGATGAGGGCAAAGCAGTCCATACAGCATACCTGGACTTGGCTAAGGCCTTCAACACAATACCCCACTCAGGCATCATAGATTAGCTAAACAGCTTAAAAGTAAACCCTTATGTCACTAGATGGGTTGCAAACTGGCTAAAGGACAGAACCCATAAAGTTAAAATCACTGGAGCAATGTCAGACTCAAAGCCAGTCACAAGTGGTGTCCCACAGGGATCTGTCCTGGGACCCCTCTTGTTCGGCATTTATTTCTCAGATGTTAAAGCAAACATGAGAGGGCTGTGGCTGACAAAGTTCGCAGATGACTGCAAACTAGGTGCCATAGTCAATACACCAGCAGACACACACATCCTACAAAAAGGCCTCACTGAAACGGACAACTGGTGCCGTAGTCATGGACTTAAACTAAATGCCAAAAAATGTATAGTCATCCCTTTTGGAAAAAACAAAGTACCCCAAATTATCACATAGACAGCAACCCACTGAGTATGGAAAAAGTAATCAGAGACCTAGGGACCCAAGTAGACAGCGACCTCTCATTTGACACCCACGTTGCCAAAGTGGTTCGAAAAACATTCTACCTTGCACACCTCATCATGAAGGGATTCACATCCAGATCCAAGGATGTCATTGTACCCCTATATTCCTCCCTTATCAGACCCATGATTGAGTACAATGCCCCATTTGGTATGTACCTCACCCGGCATTTGCAACAGCTGGAGAGACCACAAAAGTACCTCACCAAAAGGATCAAGGGTCTCCAACATATGTCTGATTCTGCCAGACTAAAGAAACTTCAGCTCTATTCAGTAGCATACCACCTGCTCAGAGGTGATCTCTGCCTGACGTACAAGGCCATGTCCAATCAGGATCTGATGGACATGCTCCACCTCAAAAAATCCAAATCCATCAGGACCACGAGAGCTAAAGACTTAAACCTCGGCACAAGTATGAATAGGACATGCTGGAGGGATAGATTCATAACCCAGAGGCTTCCCATGCTTTGGAACAGGATCCCAGTTGAGATTAGGCAGAGCCCCTCACTGACTCTCTTCAAGAGAAATCTTGATGAGTGGATGGGAGATCGTAAGTTTACCCCAGGGGTCACATCTGTGTCACTGCTAGACAGGGGCACAGTAAACTAATTCTATTATATAAGGGGACCTTCATTGTGTCACTACTAGACAGAGGCACAGTATTCTAGATTTATTCTGTACATTTTTGTACCATTTCATGCGGTGGCAAAAGCCACATCACTATGGCTAGGCTTACAAATGCCCCAGGGCAGATAGCCTAGTACTATACTATGAAACTATGAAACTAAAAGTTACCTCAGCAAATGGAACTTCTCACACAAGATAAGTGGTGTCTCCAGACTTCAAGTGATCCTTTGCCTGACAGGGTTTTAATCCCCTTTGAACAAAAGTTTTCAGAAAACATGCTAAGGACTCTGTGAGAGGCCAGGAAACCCAATATCAGAAAATAATATATGTGCAACCAAATGGAAGCAATTTTCTATTTGGTGTCTTAAGCTTTACTAGGATCACTTTTCAGTGAGGGGGGGTCCCTTTTGTGCTGTCTTTCTTGTGTGAACTGCTCCATGCTAGCTTGACCTATTATTCTGTCAAAGCTCATTTGTTAGCAGTTTCTGCTTGTCTGCCTTTGTAAAGGGTTTCCCCATGCCTTCCTCTTCCCATTCCTTACAATAGCTTTTGTACTCTCCCATTGGTTATGAATACTGCAACAGTGATATGGGATTGCTGTGTAAAATCTTGCCATAACAGTAGATGTCCTTCTCTTCACTGTTGCAGTATTCAGTCCCTCCATCCTGTCCCCTTTTCTTCCTTTTTCTGTTGGGAACATCTGTCTGGCTGAGTGGTCTTTGCATTTTTCCTTAGGTATCTACTCTTTCCTGGATGTACATGTCCTCTTTTCTTCTGTGGCTGTAGTTTTAATGGGGCACTTCATTTCAGAGTTTGAAGCATCCATATGTTATCTTTATCCCATACAATGATGCAGTGAGCATATGTCTGTCTTATGACACTGGTAAGAGTTAAAGGCTTTGGTGTACTGGCCAGATGTTGGGCTATCCTTGGCAGGAGATCCCATAGGTTATGATACTGTGAAGTGAAGAGAAAGACATCTACTGTTATGGTAATATTTTACACCACTGTACTTCACCACAAAACAACTTTAACACAATAGCTAGACAAGTTGATTTCAAGTCAATCAGGCAAATAGCAAAGACGCTTAAGCAAATGCAGTAACTTCATCCTTCACTACAGAAACATGCGCTAATTAAACAAGAAATCAGTAATCAACTTAAGGTACTTCTGGAAGTGCAGTTTTTAAATATAAGTACTTAGCTTTTGCTTGGATGGCACATGATGCAAGGAAATTACTTCAGAGGCACACGCAAGGACACAGAGCATTGCTGAGCTCTATGAGAATCATGTCACATTGATACAGTCACTTAAAACACATGATACTTGTAGAATTCCTTTAGCAGGGCCAGAGTTGTAGGAATACAGCAATTAAGGCCCAACAAAAATACAATGTAGCAAATTACACAGTAACACTGCCAGGAAAGCTTCTCAAAAGTGCAGTTCTCATCCACCACAATACAGTACACTATCAGGATAATTGAAAATGATTTAAAGTGCAAAGGTTGGCAGATAAAGCAGTCAAATGAAGTTCAAAACAGTCAAATCTTTTATCTGCCAAGGATGGGACAGGTTTTATTTAGTACTCCATCAGAGTGTAGCAAGGATCTTAAGAAGACGGAAGCTCTGAGAAAATGAGTTGTAACAAGAAAGATTAATTTAAGAACAATACTTGTTTGCTGAGTGGGCTGTCAGTATTATGGATCTATATAAAACAGTGGGCAGAACAATGACTTAATTAACTTACTGAATTGAAAATAGCAATCAAAGCAGGAGGGAGGAACATAGAGGCAAAAGCCAGACACACAGACTTTTAAGTCCACATCATCAAAATGTGGGGATTGGCTGGGAATCTTACAAATGTGCTGTACACTTGGGCACCTGTTGTGTACCTTAGCAGTGATACTGTGCCATCTAAGACAGCATTCCGTATGTAAACTTCAGAAAGATGTGCGGCTGAGCTAAATGTGCTCCAGTGCTGAAACTAGAGGAAGCCTAAAAAGCTGCCAACCAACAAAAACAGCAATGAGTAAATAGTACTTTGTGGAGCAAGATAGTTGCACTCCAGTTAGCAGAAGTATCGTGATATTTGAAGACAGCAGATAACATGAGCCAGCATGTACTGGAGCAGTCTGATGACAGATGCAAAAAGGGTTAAACTGAACTGTTACTAACACCTGTTGAGATGTCCAGACAATATGACCATTTAATAAAAGAGGAGGAAAGGTTGTACAGTACACCATAAACAGAGAGATTTTAACAAGAAGAGGTATGCACAGAAGGAAAATATAAATTAAATGTATGAAGAAGGAGAAGGAAGACAATTTTTGAGAGGAAGTACCTCTTTTTACTCATAAATGTAGAGAGAAGGGATGATGAGAAAAGTTCATAGGTAAGTACTAGGTTAGCTGCCTTTACAGGCCATTTTAAGCCTAACTAATTGCCCTTCATAGGTGAGAATCAAACCCGGCACTTTTTGCCTGTGAAGTAAATGCCTTAACCATCATGCCATCCCCAATCTAACATCCCAAACACATACAAAACAATATAGATAAACTGGAGTAGACATGTACACACATGGAAGGGAATACATGGTTGAACAGTGGATGTACAAATGGTGATAGGGAGGGTTGGAAGTTAATGGCACAGTGGGATGGGGTTTCACCTAACTGGGGGTAGGGTTTGGTGCAAGCAACATTTGCTGTCAACCAGCCCTGAAGGGTGTCAAAAGATGCACCATGACATGCTTTGGTGTTATTACAAAAGGCCACCAGCTGAGTGTATTAAATATATTCTTCAAGACAGATGTGATACTGAGTATAGTAGGTCATCACACCAGTGGCAGACCCAGTACCCACATAGATGGGAGAGCTAATACTGCCCATACAATATGAGTAACAGGCCAAAAGTGCAAAATCTTATTAGTGCCACTGCATGCACTGATTATGCTGTATTTTTACAGTTTCCATTCTTCTAAAGTGCTAAGTAAAAACTGATTTCTTGAAAACTGCAGCAACTGTTTTAGCTTGTTTTCATTCTAGGCTAGTACCAAAACCTAAGTTTATTACATGGATGGTGGTTTACTCTAGATTTCCTAATTTTGGAACAGGCACTTGAACCTCCCAGTGTGACTCTGCAAAACTGTAATCCAAATAGAGTTAAATTTGGATTGATTCATCCCAAGGTGATCCTCAAAATCTGGCTTGAAAAATCAGATGCTCTGATGGCGTAGAGGGATAAAGCCCTGACTACAGCCTCGGTTTGATTAGCACTGTGGGCAACTGAGGGAGCAGCAAAGAGAACTGGGCCATATACCACACACTGGCTGCTTTGTTTTGTCTGTATATCCTGTCATAAAGGCTAAGAAAATAACTCCTTTCTCCAGTCAACAGTACATGAGTAAACAAGGCTTCTCTCTCCTAATTTTCTTCCACCTTAGTATTGGCAGTTCATATTTACAGATTTTATTTTTTTTAAATGCAATATGTATTTTCTGCTACTGTTCACATACTTCAAAACAGATTATTTGGTTTATCTGTTGCTTCTGGCACATTACACCTTTTACTTTTGTCTTAATTTTCATACTGAAAAATAATCAGATTTTTTTAACCTATTGCACATACTTAATTTTCAGGTGAGGAAATGATTATAATACAATATTGATCTTTAAAGACTTACTGGCACAAACAAGGGTTATGACAGACCATTCAAATCTATACTGTACTTGCAGACAAGTTCTTTTGTTATTGTTGACCTTTTTTATTGTGAAAGCAGTCAATCTGGAGCTCTGAAAGGTTGCTATTAGGGCAATTAGCAGATCAATTGAACATTTTGTACTTTGCTTCTCAGAGGGAAAAAATTCTGTAAAGTAGTCTGAGCCTCCCATTTGTAACAGTAAAACATGACAATAACCTAGAGTTATTTTTGTTTTTTCTAATAAAATGTATAATAATTTGCTGTGGCTCCCAGATAATATTATGTATATACCACAGAACTGGACTCAGAATAAAAAATAAAGTTTCCAGACACAATTCTTTACTTGGGAAAGTACATTTTTCATTGGAAGCTCTCTCAGGAACTTCAACTTACTGAGGCCAAAAAACCTACAAGTGTCTAACCTTTTTCTCGCAACATAGACTTGTGCATAAGCTGCTCAGAAATAGGCTTGCTCACCCATGGTGACTATGTCTCTGTTTTCTAGATGTGAGATGTACTGGGGCAGCAGCATGAGGCTGTGAGTGAAACATTCTTCCCACTAATGTATACATCCTATGCAGCTGGGATGAAAGAGGTCAAGCCCGATTACTTACACTCCCACCACTAACCCATACATCTTATGCAATATTATGCATATAATAAACAGCATCACTTAGTATGGATCCTTACAGAATATAGATTGGGCAAAGAAACAAAAAAGAATAAACATACTGTAGCCCATCTTGCCATATACAAATATATACAAATATGCCTTAATTGTATACTATGGGATATCAGTAAATGCCACAGGATACAACTAACATGACAACTCATTGTGAACCACGTTACTAAGTGATAATGCCTGCTGAATAACTTAGTAGTAGGGTATACTTTGACCTGCACAATACTCTGTCTCAAATACAGGTGCAGTGTTATGCTGAGAACAGGGATTAGACAGTGATGGGTAATATGAGATGTTGCATGGCAGCATTCCTGGTTACTGCAGTCTCAGCATGGCACTGCCACTGATGTAGGTTAGGTGGGAATATCTCTTTCACCATCTACTGGGAGGAGCAATTAATCTGAAGCCAGTGGTGTTATAAGTACGGGGTTGTTGTTGGGTCAGTAAGGAAAAAATAATTAACTTTACAATTCATATACTGATTTAGTTCACATGACAAACATGGGCCCAACAGTATGAATGGAGGCCAAGGATTAGAATAATATTAAGCAGTACATGAAGGGCAGGACAAAGGTCAGAAGTACAAAATCTCATTGAAGAAGTGTGAAGCTGAACTCCAACTGTTCCCATTACTGTTACTGAATGTAAAATACTGAAGCCACAATAAAGAACAGTTGTGTACAATCTTACCATAACCATAGATGTCCTTCTCTTCACTGCCACAGTACTCTTAACCTGAGGGATCTCCTGCCAGAAGGTGACCCAACGTCGGACAGTATACAAAAGTCTTATATTACTGTAGGGTACTTGAGACATCGCACGTAGGCTGCTGTCAGATGTAGGCCATAAAAGTGATGCACGCACATACCATCCTCAAAACTGAATGCCTCAGGATGAATGCCAGACTAAGGATATAAAAGGTCAGTTCATCAAAGCAAAACAATATACCGGGGGGAAGAGGGAGGTATAGAATACTGCAGCAGTGAAGAGGAGGTCATCGATGGTTATGGTAAGATTTTACATAAGTATTCTAGGTCTTTCTATTCACTTGCTGCAGTATTCTTAACCTGAGGGAGAGTGCCAAAGCTCAAGAAGGAAGGGAGGAGGAAGGAGGAGATGACCTCTCAATGAAGCCATGTAAAATGGCTTTAGCAAGCCTGGCTCTGGATATGGAAATGCCGTCCAGTTTGTAGTGTTTGGTAAAGGTATGGATAGAAGACCAGGTGGCTGCTTCAAGGATGACGCTGCTATCTAAGCCCTTGAAGAATGCCTTAGAGGAAGACACAGCCCTGGCAGAGTGGGCCTTCATGGAGGAAGAAAATCTCTTTCCAGGGAGGGTGTAACAAAGGCAAATGGTCTTTGAAATCAAAGAAGAAATAGTCTGCTTGGAAATGGGTAAACCCAGAGCTCTGGTATGAAAGTTCACAAATAGCTGATCAGATTTTCTGACAGCTTTAGTCTTGTCCAATTAAAACCTAAGTTGTCTGTGTACATCTAAGGAATGTAGTACCTTCTCACTGTTGTTTTGTGGAGATGGGAAGAAAGTAATGGAATGGATTGCTTAAGGGATAACTCATTAACTACTTTTGGTATAAAGGAAGGATTTGTTCTCAAAGATAACCTATCCTTATGAAGTACCAAGAAGGGTTGCACCGCCATAAGGGCTTGAAGCTCTGACACCCTTCTGGCTGAGGACAAGGCCATAAGTAAAAGAGTTTTCCAAGAGCAATGTTTGAGGGAGGCTGAGGTTGTGGGCTCAAAAATGGCCAGGGTTACTTTTTCTAGAACAAAGTTAAGGTCCCAAGGTGGAGGAATAGGCTTCCTGGGAGTCTATAATATATGAATGACACCCTTAAGGAATTGTTTCACCTCAAATCTAGATGCTAGAGGGGAGAAAGAGGCAGACAGGCAGAATTAGCTGGTGTGTGCTTTGACTGAAGAGTAAGCCAAGCCAGCAGAGAGCAATTCACACAAGTAAGACAGAAACACTGGGATTCCCACTGTTAGTGGGTCTTGGTTCTTAGACAGATACCAAAGTGAAAATCTTTTCCACTTAGAAATGTAAGACTTTATTGTATTGGGTTTTCTGTCCTCCCACAAAACCCTGAGCATATCCTCTGAGAATAGGTGTCTGGAGAGGATTAGAATCCTATCACCCACAGTGTCAGATGTAGCATTGACAGGTGTGGGTGCATTAGGAATTTTTTGTTCTGTGTGAGTAGGTTCACTGTGTGGGGTAACTTGTGGTTATGACTCTTGGCTAAATGTAGAAGTAGGGAGAACCTGTACTGTCTTAGCAAAAGGGAGTCACCAGCATGATTTTTGGTTGATCTTGTCAAATCCTGAACAGGACCTTTGGTATTAGAAGAAGGGGAGGAAATGCATACAGAAATATCCCCTTCCAAGAGAAGGAGAGAATGTCTACCTCCCAACCCAGAGGACTTGGGACTGTGACACAAAATATTGGAAGTTGTCTGTTCAGGGGGGAGGGAAATAAGTCTATTTGAGGAATACCCCCACTGGTGGTGTATGTCCTGTTACACATCCTGTGAAACAATCATAAGTGGGCTTGAGTCAGAGATTTGCTTAAGGAGTCTGTCAAGAGATTCTGGTCGGAGGGAATGTAGACTACTTGAATAATCATGTGGTATAGGGCAAGAAATTTGCATACCAAAATAGCAAACCTGCAAAGGAGATAGCATTTGGTCTCCCTGCTTGTTCACATACCAGGGGACTGTCATGTTATCTGAACAGTTGTAGAGGGCTTGGGAAAAGGACAGATTGAAATGTTTGTAGAGCTAGTAGCAATGCTCACATTTCCCTGATGTTGATGCATTATGATTTTTGGGAGGGAGACCAAACTCCCTGAACTGTAAATTTACCCAAGGCCAATCCCTAGCCCATGCCTGATGCATCTGTGTAGAGTTCTAGGACTGGGGTGAGAGGATGCAGGGGTAGATCTGGATTTAAATCTATCTGCTGTATCCACTAGAGCAGTTCCCTCTTTAGGCAAGGAATGAGGGGAGCTTGGTATTCTAGTGGGTCAGAATACTGGGTCCACACTGATTTGAGGAACTCACTGGAATTTCCGCATATGGAGTTTGCCATGGGAACCATTGGAATGGTTGAAGCCAGGAATCCCAGCATCCTGAGTAACTCCCTGGCCATGATGTGAGTCAAGGGTAAAAAGGAGTGAAAGAAGGAGTGAAGGTCCTGCACCTGTCATATTGTCTTTCTGGATTCAACAACCCAGGAAAATGCGGTCCTGTGAAGGTGTGAGGACTGACTTCCTCTAGTTGATGGTGAATCCCAATTTCAGAGGAGGGAAAGGATGATCTCCAGGTTTTGGAGTACAGTTTGGGAAGCTGGGGCCTGTAAGAATAAAATATCCAGGTATGGGAAAATCTGGATGCCCAAGAGTCTGCAGTGTGAAATCACTGGAGCCAGGCATTTTATGAAAAACCTTGGTGCTGTAGGCAAAAAATTGAAAATGCCAGGACCCCACAGAAAAACATAAGAATTTCCTGAATATGGGGTAAATGGGGATGTGAAGGTAAGCATCTTTTATATCTCGAGATGCCATGTATCCTTGTGGCAGGATAAGGGAGAATAGAGTTTGATGTGTCAACATTCTGAAGGTAGGAACCTTTAGGAAGGTGTTGAAATGGGATAAATCCTGTATTGGTCTCCAGGGGCCAACTTTTCTGGGTACTAAAAACATTTTTGTATAGCAGTCTTTTCTTCTTGAGGATTGAGGAATGTTTTGAATGGAGCCCTGTTGCCAAAGCTCCAAAAGGGCTTTGGGGAGTGGGGCAACTGCTCTTGGGGGTTAAGGGATGCCCATGAAGGTGGGGGGGGGGGAGTGGCAAATCATGAAGCATTCTTTTTCTGATTACAGAAAGAACCCTGGTGTCTTGGGTGATGCTGTCCCAGACCTGTGAGCATTTAACAGACTAATGGAAAGAGGAGAAAGGGAAATATCTTCAGGGTAGTCACAGACTCCCTGCTTTGTCAGGAAAGGACTGCCTTTGTTATGAGGATGGCTGAGAACTCCTAGCCTTCTGTTGTCTCTTGCCTCCCCTGGAAGACATACTGGAGGGATATTGAGTGCAGCTGTGGATGAAAACAGGTTTAGAAGGGAAATTCCTGTGAAACCTGGGCACAGGAGAAACCAGAATGTGCTTCATTTCCTTGAATTCCTTGTTTTTTTCCTGTAGGGACTTAAATAGAGAGGCAACTGCCTTACCAATTAAAGATGAATTGTCTAATGCTGCATTTATTAATTTAGATTTGAAGTCATCCTGGAGGGAATGCAGCCTGAGCTAGGAAAATCTTCTAAGAACTGAACCAGTAGCAGCTTCCCTGACACAAGCCTCTGCATCATCATAGCTGCATTTAATGGCATGTTTTGTCACTTGAGAAGAAGCTCCCAGGATAGATAGAGCCAAATTTTTCCTTCTGAACCTGGAAGATCTGCAATGGCACTGGATGCCTGAGACAAAAGCTCTAAGGAGTACTTAGTCTTATGTGTCTGATAATCGATTGCCCTGAATGCCATGGCAGCTGAAGTATAAGCCTTTTTACCCAGTCTCTCAAGGGTTCTGCTCTCTTTGTCTGATGAGAGAAGATTGGAGGAGGAAAGCATCCTAGAAGGTTTATCTGTAGCTACAGAATGACTGCTGGGTCTGCAACAGGGCAACTTAATAGGACTTTACAATCCTCTGGGACCTTGTAGGCGTGGTCTGGCTTCCTGGGGGTCGAGGCCTGGGAATCTGGGGTTTGTAAAACATTGTGAGGCATACAGAAATGCAAGATGCACAGGTGGAACTGCAGAGGGGCCAGGGACATCAACTTGAAGAAGTTGATAATATCTTTTCTGGACTTCAGAAATTTGGGAAGTATCCCATTTAAAGTGTTCTCCCATTTTTAGGAAAGTTTCACCACAGGATATCTCTTCCACAGGGGAGTCAGCACCAACTGACTCCTCCTCAGGGGAAACATATTCCTGGGGAGAAGGGATGTGTGTAGAATAATCCAGAGATGCCTCTTCAACAGAGGAAAATTCATCAGACAAGTCATTGTCTCTAATCCTTGTTTGAGAAGGCTGGGGAGCAGTAGGAACAGGCTGAGAGGAAGGTGGCTTGAGTGCCACGAAGGCCTGAAACAAGCTTTGAGGAAAGGTCTGCCAATTTGTAGGGGCCTCCATAGTAGTGGACAAATGCTTAGTCTTTTGTTTTTCCTTTGCAGGAGAAATGATCTTATGCAACATTGCAGGACCAGATGAAAGCCTACATTCAAAGGTATCTGACTGCATCACTTCTCTTGCTTGGGTGTGAGGTACCCCTCTAGGACCCTCCATACTTTCAAGCCTAGGTCCCCCAACAACATCCTGACCGAACTTCTGTTCAACTTCTGCAGGTGTTCTTGCAGCCAAATTCAAGCCAAGCTTCAGAACTGGTCTCAGCCTGTGAATCCATGCTTAAAGTCAGATGAATCTCTGGGTTGACAAGTAGCTGGGGAGTAATGCTTGATGTTGGAGGTGGAAGCCACAGGCTGAGGTTTCTTGTCATTGTGTTCTACTGGCTCGGCATTGGACCCTAAGGTACCCTCCATACATTTAGCTACCAACTTAAGCCATTGGTTCTCTAAATATATGGCAAGAAAACAAACTCTTCTAAGGGTCTTTGCAATGAAGGACTAGCAAATGCTACACAACTTGTGGTCATGATTAGGGCCTAAACAAAACAGACACTGAGAATGGCTGTCCTTGTGTGGAATTTGTGTTCCACAATGGCAGTTGCCCTTCTTCGATGACATAACCAAAACAGTAATAAGAGATAAAATTCCCCAACAGGGCACTTATCCAGCAGAAAGCTGAATTGGCAAATGCTGAAATTATCAGACTAACAGTCAGAATGGCATTTTGACTGGTGGCAGAAAAATTCTGAGGATGATACGTGCATACATCACCTTTATGGCCTATATCTAAAAGCAGCCTACATGTGACATCTCACATACCCTACAGTAGTATAAGACTTTTGTATACTGGTCAATGTTGGGTCAACTTCAGTTGGTAAATTCCTCAGGTTCAGAATATGTCACGAAGTGAATAGAAGGACATCTACTCGGTTCAATTAAGCAATCAGGGATTGCACAGTAAGAATGGTATTGCTGATTATACTGCTTGGGAAAAACTTTCTAGGAAAGCTTTTCCAGTCACTTTATTTTAGGCACCAGAAGCCCTGCCTCAAATAATTATCTAATAGGTGGATCAAGAACAAAAGTGATGGTTTAAAGTGAAAGAGTATATCTGCTGAAATACAGAGTGCCTTGGAGTTTTCATTCTTTGCTTTCAATGTCTGTTTTCTCTTCAGGCACTCACAAATGATGTGGGTTGTGACACAGTGTGACCCAGCATACCATAAACAATATTATGGCAACTGGCTTAAGTGTAAGTAAATAAGAAGAAGTAAGCCAAGAATATACATACTAAGTGCTGCAGTAAACTGTAGACCCAGCATAAAGCTAATAAAGCAGCAAGAAAACCCAAAGGCAGTGAGTGTATTCCAGAAGCAGACCCAAACAAAATTCCAAGCAAAACCACAGCTAGCAACAGGCAGAAAGGCAAGGCTCAACAGTTGTAAAATCCACAGGTTTTATTAAAAGTTAGTGCTTTCGCAGTGTTCACCACTGCTTCATCAGACAAAAAAGTAAAACAAGTGAACTTCTTTATACTAAATTTTGGTATCAGTTAACATAACAATGCATAATCCTAATTGATTCACAAGGCCTTTACTTTTAAGTAAATACCCAAAAATGCAGAATAATACATTTATCTATTTTTCTTTGCATTTAATACTGGTTTTAGGGGTAAATGGTCATTCAGACCCATTCCTCATTATCCTAACCTTAAAATTCACTGTTAAGTCTGCATTGTTTGTAATGTTTACTAAGCCCCCCCCCCCACACTCTTAGTCACAACTTGCAAAACGTGGAATACAAATGTATGTGTGTTGCCATTTGTTAGTGTGGTTTTGCTAAAGCGCTATAGTCATTCCCTCTTCTCGTACAATACAAATGATCCCGCACTCTCTCTTTCAGTTTCTGGCTAGTTTTACCTATGAAAAATTTGAACCACAAAACACAGTGTGTTGCATGAATAACATTCTGTGTATTGCAGTCTGCTGAAACCCTACGTTCCCATAAATAGCCTGTCTCCGGATGCTTAAAATACATTGCCTGATCAATATAAATATAGTATGCACATTCCTGACAGTTACATGTACCCCATTGCCTTTCGTCTAAATTATGATATAATCTAGGGTAACATAAACATTGTCTAGGCTTCTTTTTTTTTATACACAAAAATAAGCGATTGGCCTACCAGCTCTTTTACCTTCTCATCAATGTGTAACGTATGCCAGTCACTTCTGACCACTTCCCTAATCCTATTCACCTCTGATGTATAGGTAATAACCATGGACATTTTCACAGAACTACCTTCAGTGTACTTAACTGTATCATTTTTTTGTGAAAAATAGGGCTTGGCCCTCCCTCCTCTTTCCTCATTTGTTTTACTATATGCCTGGTCAATTTCCACATGTCCATACCCGCTTTCAGTTTATAATCTCAAAATGCTGAAATCTCGAATTTCAGAATTTCGAGACTGTAAAGCCAAATTTAAAAATGTGGAATGTGCATAATCTTGAATTCGAATATCTCAAGTTTGCGGTTATGGCTTTACATTATGTGACATGTGGTGTTTACGTTGGATGTAGTTTGATGTGGTGTATGGATTTGCGTGGAGTGTAAGGTAAGTGACTGTTTTTTAAGGATTTTGGGTGGGAGTTTGTGCGTGTTAGATTGTTTTTAAGTTGTATATGTGGGTTAGGGTAGGTAGGTTAACGTATGAGTGTGTAATTGTTGGATGTGTTGGTGTTTGTGTATCTGTGATGTGTATGTGTGTGCGTGTGTGTGTGTGTGTGTGTGTGTGTGTGTGTGTGTGTGTGTGTGTGTGTGTGTGTGTGTGCGTGTGTGTGAGGGACTGTGGAATGTCTGGCTCTGAGTGTTCTGTTTGTTACTGTTTGTGCAATCTCAGAGTTAGTATATAGAAGTAGGGGGGGTGCAAGGGGGGTTTACCTCCCTGCTTTTGTGTAGTGTAGGTATTTGCATGTTTGGTAGGGTTTTTTCTGTTTATTTGTTTTGTGGTGTGGGTGTTGTGGTTTGTGTGTGGTGTGTACTGTGTATTCAGGTTTGTGAAGTTTTGGTTTTGTATGGTTTCTGCTTTATGGTCTCGAAATGATGAAATTCAAGATTTCAGCATTTCGAGATAATGAAGTGAAACCCCATAGCCTCTACCCATAAAGTCATCCCGTAGACAGCATAGTCCCTCACGAAAGTCCTTGTTATCACACAATAAACGTGAGGTCCTCATAGCCTGTCCCTTAATGATATTACTAAAAATGTGTTGTGGATGTATGCTTTCCCTGTGCAAATACATGGGACGATGGCATTCTTGGTTTTCAGACCAAACTGGGATCTTCGTCTACTTTTTTCCAGGATTATCCCTGCTGTATCACAGTACCAGAAGGAAGTCCCATGATTTAGACAACTACAGAAGTGGCCAGAAGAGAAAGGATCCAATGCCATCCAACCAAACTAGTACCATCAAGAAAATGTGGGGGGTTGGAACAAGGGGGTTAGTTTGGAACATTTCCAGCTACAGTTTAACAGCA